>NW_026856442.1:0-9550 GCF_026571515.1 Ruditapes philippinarum
GCTTTATCTATTGCCTGGAATGTTCCCAAAAACGATCATGGAAAAGGTTTTGTCCTCCAACTTTTAAAAGACGGACACGTGTCATTTAGGATTTAACATTTTTTTCTGTCATATAGATGTTTGCGATAGCAAATTGTGTGGTCCCACAAGATTCTTAGAGGAGTTAAGAGGGATTAAAAGAAAATTATTACCGTAAATTTCATTGAAGTGTTACCATAAACATAATTCTTTTTTTTTTTTCGTTTTTAATAAAACACACAAATTTCACTGACGTTGAACTCGGTATTGAGTTTAAGGAACGATCTTGAAACAGTGATTAATCAGAGAGTTTGAAACGAAACATGGAGAATAGTTGCTTAATTCCTCTTTAACCACCTTTGTGTTAATAAAAACGCTACATGTTGAAGAGTATAAAAATTACCGTTTGCCGATATCATTTTGCAAAAATGAAATTTCTTACTCTAACATAGGCCTTATATTTCAGCTTCAATACGTTTCTTCCCATTAAATTATGACACACATTTCTCTTTACAAATCTGATATCAAACATAATGAAATAACTGAAATATACAAAGTTGGAGATTGATATTCATTTTGGAAGGGAAAATAAGATAAAGGAAAATCTGGATATATTACAAATCAGTAATATCTGAGACAACAAGTGAGATTGTCTCCATAAAATTACTCACGTAAATGATTCGACAGACACTTTTACCCAAAGGAAATTCTTTTTATTTACAAAAATACACTCAACTAGGGTCAAATATAGGGTTTTTATCAAGTGTTTTGAACGATAACGCATATAAAACCCTGAATATATGCAATAAAAATTAGTATATTCATCTAAAATAAAATATAAAAGATTCATATGACTTGAAGTAATATTTAAAGTGACAGTTGTATTTAAGTTAGTTATGTTTGAATACAGGAAATTGTTTGATCTTAGTATTATATTATAGTTTGTCACTTAATAAGTTTATATCATTATCTGGTTATTAAACATAAATCCTGGTTTGACCAATGAACTGTGATTATGTGTTTAGAGTTTAATTTAATTGTAAAATAAGAACATTTTATTAAAAGTTTATTTAAAAAGTTACAGTTTTCATTTCTTTTACTATTGTTATTACAGTTTTACAAAAATCTTAATATTATGATCTCTATATATCTTTGTTAAAAACAGTATAAGGTCTAAACCATCCTTAAATTTTTAAGACCTACATGGAAATTATTTCTCTTCATCAAACCATCAATCTGGCAATTACAATCTTCTGTTTTCTGACAATTGACAAAGAGTATGATATCAAAGGTCTTAGATCAAAGACATGTCCTAAGAAATATTCATTTAACAACTTTCACCAAAATGAATTTTACATCAAAAGCAAACGCAGAAGTGCAGTAGGTTAACATGTTTGGCAATTATCTAGTAAAAGTCAGATTCATGTACATTTATCGTTAGTGTAGAACAAAAAGCATATTCCTTCTTCAGAATTATAAGATAAAACGAATTTAAAAAGAAACTGCAATGCATTATAATCCAATTCAATTGTAACTTATTTCCAAAATATCTGGTTCCATCTAAAAGCATTAATAAAACCGGAACGGGAGTAACAATTGAATATTAAATGCATCAGCATGTTTAGAATTTGCTTACATTCCGATCAAAACAATGTCATGAAGTGAAAAATATTTTCCACATATAAACGTTTGGGCTTTTTAAATTGTAAAATATTTGATTAAATATATTATCAAAGCAATGGAAAAGACCAAAAATATATCGGTGGGGAAAAATATATATAATGATGTTAGCCACCCGCATATATTTGAGGTATTTTGAAAGCCAAAAGTTACAGCTATGTTTAAGCAGAATAGATTGTTAACATGACACGAATGATGGCAGCGTTCGCCACAGACGTGTAATTTATTATTAAATAAGACTCAATGTCGACAAACTTATTTTGAGTGCATAATAACTTTTTTAACCAACTGATGGTTATCGACTTGTTTCACGTTTTTAATTGGAAATTCCAAATTTGCTTCAGTTTTTTTGTTTTATTTCATTTGTATTCTAACATAGAGAAAAGAATAAACAAAAATGCATTGAAATTCATATTAGAATTTTAAACTCTTAATTTCTTTCGTGAAAATTGTATTCCCCTGTTTGTTTAATGATGGGACTCACACGGAACTGCAACTCAAAAAGAGCTCAGACATCGAGTAACACTAAAATATAAACATATATACCGTCCTTTGACACTATGAATCTACTTCTGTAAAGTAGGTCCTCTGTCATTCGCCCTAGATTTATTGTAAATATATTATATATTATTATACTGTACTTGCTTGTATATGTACTCTTTTTACATCATCGAAAACATGAGACAAATATATTTTCAGTCTATGACACGAGAAGCCTGTGGATATGTAAGAATTGGCATCAATACATGTTTCTGAATGAACATGTGGTGAAAAGGGTATGTAATTTATAAATTACAAGCCTGGAACGCAGCACGCCGGTCTTAATTAACAAGATATTGTCCTGCTGTTTTGAATAAACATCAAACAAATATAAACAAAATAAACTTTAGCGTCGAGCATGAATTTTGCAAAAGTATATTCATGCAATGTTCCACTGATAACAATAAATCTATAATACTCAGCGGAAAATCTTTGGTACTTCTCTACCACTTGAAGACGAAAAAATTCATTTAGCAATATAAAAGTAACTTTAAATACAAACAAATATTTTAAAAAAAACATCATGAATTAATATCAGAAGAAGCATAAATCACACAAGGACATACAAATATTTAGACATAACATATTTGACCTTAATGATTGAGCTATTGACTTTGACCTTCAACACGTGTCAAACATTTCACTATGACGACTACTTGGCTTTTTAAATCATTGTTTTAGTTAAGATAAAAATAATCTTAACACCTTGACTTAAAACCAAATGCAGGACCATGGTTGACATGATGTAAAATTATTTGAAATCTCGTAGCAATGATAATTGTGATATGGATAACATTAAAGTGGACATACATGTATATGATACGTCCTTTGCATGAGTCTAAAGCTGATCTAAGAATGAAAGAAATGTTCGTAATGACTCGATCGTATTACGTAGAAAAATCTTCAATATCCCTATTTAAATATCATTGTAAATTAAGTATAACAATATCAATGGATAGTGACTTTTTAAATTCCATGTTTGTATATTATGGTATATCAACTTTTGCAAATGCAAATGTCTCATCTAAAGCACTGTAAGTTGAGACGGTGCAGATGTCACAGGTTATCTTACATTGATTGTTTTTGATTCGTATAAATAAGTTATTGTCATATAAGTTAATCTTGAAAAGATATTTAATCGATGGTTTCTGTTTATCTCTATATTATTATATGTAAATACATTTTATTGTCTTTTTTGCATCGTTTTCATGGATCAATATAAAATGTTCTAGTATACAGATGAGTGGCGTAGCGCGGTCAAAAGAACTAATTAATACGCCTTTGGGTAGGTTAAAGGAGGGGGTAGCCCCCTTCCCTTTGTAAATAGCAGGGGGTTCGGTGGTCTTTCCCCGAAAAAATCGTGATTTATAGATGCAAAATAACGCAATCTGGAGACATTTGACAACATTTTTAATTCACTTCTTATCTAATAAATAGAGGATATTAAAAGAGTGTAAATTTAATACTAAATTTATTCAATGAGTTGAATAAAATTATATATTATGTGAGGCTCTGGCAGGTTAAGGGAGGGGGTGTCCCTTTCCCTTGTAAATGGAAGGGGGTTCGGGGGACTTCCCCCGAGAATATTTGGACTTATAGATGCAAAATAACGCAATCTCGAGACATTTGACAACATATTTAATTCCCTTCTTATCTAATAAATAGAGGATATTGAAAGAGTATAAGTTTTATACTGAATTTATTTAACGAGTTGAATAAAATATTATGTGAGCCTCTGGTGAGCATAATACTATTTTATTCAACTCGTTCAATAAATTAAGTAATGAACTTACACGCATTTAATGTATTAATTATCACATACCAAAAACAAAGACCGTTTGAAGTGATAAAGAATCATTTTTCATTGAAGCGCCTATCGTATAACTCTAACATTTAGGCCGTCTAATAGCGTTTGTTTATGTGGCAAATGAATGTCTTGTCAAATATATGCCAATGAACTTACCATTTTTTACGGGTTTCGCAAACATCGGCACGGGTATGTGATAAATTCCATGATGATATGTATACTGAGATGGTTATTCTCTGAAGACAAATGCAAGGCGGCGTTGTTTTCATGCAGCAAATTTATCAACTATGTACTCAGAGTTAATTTTAATGTTTCTGTAAATATTCATTAGTCCAAGCCAAGACAGCCGTTCTGTAGTTATGGTAGATCTTAAGTATGTTTTCAATCTCTTCATGGTGCTGAATTATCCGTAGACACTGGCATGTGAGCAGTACTAACAAACAACGACGGACATTGGGATAGTACTGTTTATTAGCCAGTGGTAATGTTCCTAGAAGTGTCTCAGGAGCTTGTGGACGGTCCAACTCAAGTGCCCCATCTGTCCACCGTGTAACCCACTTTCTCACTTCCCTGGTAAAGGTAGCTTAGTCCGTACGCCCTAAACAACGTTTAAAAATGACTCTTTATTTCAGTTTTATTATACATCTAGTTAAAAATAAAAAAGAATAATAACACTGGTTAGGATAGTGATTTTGACAACTGTTTTCAATTTTTAAGACTTTTTGATTTTTTTTAATTCATTTTCGTTTAGTACGCCTACGGCGTACTGGCGTATGTCCGCCTACGCTACTGCAGATGTATAACTTTTTACAACAACAATCTTTGACGTTCATATTTGTTATCCCATTCTGTGCACGTCAACAAGAGAACAATATATAACGTACATGATTAAGTCTGCTCAATTTGATAAAGAAGATATATAAGCTTAAGAACAAACGTATCTTTTGGGTAAAAATAACATTGATATGTATGTTTCCTCCTTAATAATATGAAAACCTCTACAATTAGCGATCATTATTTTCTACAGTGCAATAAGAAACATTTCAGACTTCTTCTCGGTGTTGTTATATATTTCTGGTCGTTCGAAACACTCGATTGTAATACTTTAAGTGTTGAGGATTGATGAACGCTCAAGCCTTCTTTTTTTTCACTTAACAAATGAAATTTGGTTAAACGCGATTTAATTGTTAGTGATTGTTTCAAAGATATACTTTTTCAGTCTATCATTTTAATGATGACATTTGTGAAAGTAGTACTTATTTACTAGTACAAAATCTTAAAGAACTCGTTTCTTTTATCAAATACTGATGCTTATTTGTAATTATCATTCATTAGAAATTGAACAATAAAACGATTTATAAACTTTTGTATCAACTAACTTGAAAGCACTTTTAAAAAATGACATTTATTAAGATAAACGCATCTCCGTGGATAACATATGAGACTATTTAAAAATAATACGATCTATTGTTCATATAAATAAATAAATAAAAGAAAGAAAGAAAACAGTAAGTACTAACATATCAATCTCGACTCTAATTTAAGGAGTATTTTATTTTCTTATAAATTGAAAACATTGCCTTTTTTGTGAAACTAAATCCATCGTACACCCAAAGTACATTTTTAACTAAAAGCCATGATGAAACATTATATAGCATTTACTGTTTAAGCGCTTTTTAATATGCCTGCTCAGAAAAATAAAAGCATCGCAATAAATATTGGGACCGAATATTTAAATGAGTCCTATAATGTATTCATAATTGACAGGTCAATAAAATCAGACTATACACGTAGATTTATTTTAATTTACAATAATCAACAATATGATTCTCTGCTTTTATTCCTTAAAGATGTGCAGAATTTTCTACAATAAGAAACTTTCGATATTCAAATGATTCTAACTTAATTTTAAAGGCACATTATGCCTAAAAAAACAACCAAATTTTTACTTGTTTTGTATGAGCAAACATGAGTTTAACAACATTAAGATAATGGTTTTAGAGAATGATAAATGAAGAAAGTAGCATTCAATGTGAAACAAGCTGTCATAAAAGTAGCGAAATGTAAACAAAGGAGTATTCTGTGTATTTATACAAAATGCTAAATTATCGTAACAAGACTAATGCAAAAAGCAACAGAAGAAAAAGTAAGGTAACTGGCCTTGAAAACTATAAAAGTACACCAGAAATAAAAAGCTTATCGGAAATAAAAATAAAACCATCTCTTGGCATAATGGGCATTTGAAGCAAAATAGAATTATCATTTATATGATGATTTAAAATTGGTACGTCTATCTTTAATGTAACATTGGTTATTAAAGACAGGTACAAAAACAACTCACAACAAACAATGGTTAATCGATGTCTGTTGTGGTGTTCAGACAAGAGGTCTGTATTTTGCTACTAGCCACGAGTTGTATTTGTTTCAGACCCAAAACGAAGCAAGTTAGTAGTTGTGTGTCCTTTTAAGAGGCATTCTGCAACATTTATACTTATTTATATTCACTTTTACAGCCGCGTGAAAATAATTCCCTGAGAATGGAACAGATATACGAGGGACGGTCAGAAAATATCCGGACTTTTCATGCTTCTCTCTTTCCACGTGCCGCTATTCATTCGCCAATAACGTGGTCAGTTTATTTTCAATGATAGTTGTGTATACACAGTATTTTGCCCTCTGATATATGATAGGTGTTTCGTCTATCATGGACTCTTTGTTAGAGGAACAACGCTCTGTAATAAAGTGTCTGGTTGCAGAAGGTGAAAAGCCCTGCCACATGTTTCAGAGGCTTTAAAAAGATTTTCTGATAAATGTGTATCACGTTCAACCTTCTACAACAGGGTTTCTCAGTTTCGTGAAGGCAGAACAAGTGTTTGTGACAGGCCTAGGACTGGGCGGTCAGCTGAGGCGGTGACCCGAACAATGGTAGCAAATGTTAAAGCTTTGTCAACAAAAATCGTCGAGTAACTTTGGAGGAGGTAACCAACAAGTTAAGCATCGGTAAGGCATCGGTACACAAGATTTTACACGAACACCTAGGCATGAGCAAGGAAAGTGCCAGGTGGGTGCCTAGACAGCTGTCCTCAGATCAAAAGGTAACCAGAGTAACCAATGCAAAAGAACATTTAAGTCGTTTTAATCGTGAAGGAGGTTAGTTTTTGAACCGCATTATCACTGGAGATGAGATGAGGGTTCATTATTCCGAACCTGAGACAAAAGCTCAGCCAATGCAGTGGAAACGAGCTGGTTCCCCACCTCCAAAAAAGTTTAAGCTGTCTCCTTTGGCTGGCAAAGTCTAACTTATTTCATGCCAAAAGGTCAAACTGTCACTGCCAAGAACTATTCTGAAGTAATTCTGAAAAATCTCAGAGAAAAGCTGAAGCAAATGCGCCCCAGGTTAGCACAGAAAAATGTCCTCCTTTTTCACGATAACGCCCCCTCCCATTCAGCCGCAGCTACAGTGGAGGTTATCAAATCTTACAAATGGCAATTGTTGTCTCACCCTCCTTATAGCCCAGACCTCGCCCCAGTGACTTTTATTTGTTTCCAAAACTGGAAATATTGCTTGCTGGAAAGAAGTATAAGACCAGGGAGGCTTTGATATCTGCTGTTACACAGTACCTAAAACATAAGTCTACGTCATGGTTCACAGCGGGAATACAAAAGCTTCCACGAAAATGGCAAAAGTGCGTAGACGTAGGTGGAGAATATTTTGAAAAAGAGTAGAAAGTTTTTTTTTAAAAATGTTGAATGGTTATCGAGAACGAGTCAAAAGTTCAGATATTTTCTGACTTCCCCTCGTATAATCTATATAATCAAGTCAACTCAATTCTTCAATGTGATAAAAAAGATGTATGAGCTATGTTTGAAGTGAATAGCTGTAATATACATTCTTGTGCCAATGAAGCATGTTCCGAATATTCCAGAAAAAACAATCTTTCTTTTACAATTCCAGAAGTGCAAATAAATAATAATTAAAAAAATCATATTCCTTATAAATGAACATATACAGGAACTGTAATAGAAAAAAACAACAGAAACCGTGGTCACTTTACACTGGCTGAGACATTATTTAAGTTTACCGTTAACAAAGAAATACATTAAATAGATAAAAACAGAATCCCTAAAGAAAGTCCAACAAGGCAAAATTGAAAATGTTGCAGGCTCGGTTTGATTGAGCCTGTTCATGGACGGTACTGGAAAGTGCAAGTTACCGTCCACGCCCACTAGCACCGGCTTAAGCAGAACTCAACATTTAAACATGAAATGGTAAAATTTTGAAATTAGAAACATCCGCAGATGTGTTCATACGGCGGTTATCATGGAACCTTCAATGTGACACTTCCGTGCAATTCCATGAAAAGCGGCGTATGGTCCCCAAGTAAAAAAAAGCGGTTGCCCTAAACGAGAAAACAATGGGCGGAACTATTTAGATCTCATTGCTGATGGTTTGAAGCTAAGCACATTAGGAAAAAACATCACGTGACTTTATCACCTGTTATTAGACAAACCTGGGTTACCGATACGTATCAGTAACTAAGAACCGTTTTATTTGATGCATACTAAGTAAGAGTGACGCATGCAGATACATAGAATTTACAGTATCAAATTCATTTCAAATAAACAAAAACCAAAGGTCAACAGATCAAGTTGAAAAAAAGGTGAAACAAATTCTTATACATGTAGACCCAAATGTAAGAATGTCAATACGTGAATATGTAGATAACAGAATACGCATGTAACGGTATAATCATTGATTATATTCTATTAGCCATGTAAATCATCTTATCATTTCCGAATCATTTTTACAAATGTGTGTGCTGGATCAAAAATGATGAAACATTGGCCAACAATGTAAAGCATGAGCATTTAACAACAAAGGTTTATTGATTTAACCGATATGTCTGCTGGTATTAGCAAAGAAGAGAGGTGTTCGGACAGGGAATGTTGACCACCACCTATTAATAATAGTGATGACCGACACTCTAACCACGTTTAATTTGCATTTGCATAATCAACGATTTCGATTAATTGTTATCAACCACCGTTCTATTATATCGGGACTTTGTAGAAAATATAGAGGATATTTGTTTGTTTGTGTATAAGATGACAATATATTTCATCGAGTGGGCTTTAAAACAGCATTCTCACGAGAGGCGTAGCCACGAGTGAGAATACTGTTTTTAAAGTTCACGAGATGAAATAAAAATACATCTTACACAAAAAACAAACAAATGTTCTTTTTATTTTATGCTTGAAAACAAGTCAAACAAAATTTCCTTAATATTAACGTAAATATTAAGATCTGTTTTCCCCCATCGTGAGCATCATTTAGTCGAATTTCTCATTAAAGACAAGAAGTCTTGGGCTGAAAAATAGGGTCGACAATCAACGTTAAATGGCGGTGATATTTTTCATTTTATTAAAATATATGAATGATCGCTTGTTTTAATAATAAAAACAAACAATTCTAGTAGGAGAAAAAAACCAACCACCATCCATAAT
>NW_026856443.1:0-105452 GCF_026571515.1 Ruditapes philippinarum
AGTGAATTGCGCAGGGGGCGTTTTTTGTTTTCGCACCACCCTTTTTGTGCTGATAAGAAAAAGGAAGAGTCACTCTGTTCCCAGGGCTTTCTTCGCTCTTTTGTATGTAAAATAATAATTAAGTTTTCATTGAGCCATGGCCGTATTCTCCCATTCATAAAATAAACAAGTATCAAATTTTGATATATTTTTGTGTTTTTTGTTTAGAGTTAGTTCTCCTTGTAATAATGTATTATTTTCATGTCATATGGCTATAAATACACCGTTTCATAACTTTTCAAATGCATCTATATTGGTTAAGACCATCATCTTGTCACCCTAAAAGTACACACCGCTTTTCTTATTTAAGCGACAACAGCGATTTCAATTAAAATGATATATCATTTTTGTTTCTCTTTTGTGCACCAAACAAAAATATTTGTTTGCATTGGTTTGGTAATCTCTGTTAAATAACGTTATCACTAGTGCTGCATAAACTCACTGACGCTATACGATTTTAATTTCTGCAACAATACAAAAGATATACTAACTGATTTGTTTAATACTATATTATTTTATATGCGTGTAAACTGCAAAAAACAGCATTTCAGACTTATTGGAGTTTATTATTTGTGAATACCTACTCTCTGTTCAGTTGAATTTTTATGACACTTGGTAATTTAGCAATTCTAGCGAAAGTCTACATCAATGAAACTATTGTTACATTTATGATTTATTACATTTATCTGTCACAGTTTACCTTATTATTGTAAAAATATTCCAATACAATACTTTATCCAAGTCCATTACATGAAGCTTAATATCGACAGCTAAAATGTGTATACCTAACCATTTTATTCACTGCATAGAACATTCTTAGAACCTTTCATGAAATGTAGTTTGTATCTTTTTTTGTAAATTACGTTAAAGACTGTTCGGTTCAAGCATTTATATCGTAATTCTATTTATTTGCAAGATAATGTGTTAATGGGATGTACTTGGAATGTCATTGACGCATGCAAAAATGGTTATGTAGATGTGGAATATCCTTGTAATCTGTTCCATTGAAAAAAAATATATATACACATTGCTGATATAACCATGAAACACGTGACAAAGTTTTTAGATAACTAGTTATTTCTCAAGTAAATATATTCAAAACAATAGTCAAATTAAGTCGTCATTTTAATTACTATAGGACGCCCACACTATATTTTAAAGTACCCTTTCTTTTAATGTCTAATTACAGTAGTTTACATAGAAAAAGAAACACGAATGTTTCTTAAATTAGACAAATATCCCTTTTGAAACTTTTAAAAGTCACAATAAAAATGATTTATATGTTTTTACTATAATGAGAAATGTAATTAAAAGAAAATGTTGTGTTGTCAATTATTTTAAACTACAGAACAACAGACAATAAGTTTAAAAATATGTCTATTATAAAATATTAACGAGTTTCCCCTTATAAATGAACTTTCGTTGAACGTTGCCTTCTTGCTTGTTGATTAACATTCTCATTATTTACTTAAACTTGTTATCATTGTTTATTTCTGCCATCTTACCGCTTTGTGTTGAAATAGAAAAAATGATGAAAACCGTGTACTGTATAGAGAAATGTATTCATTTACTGTCACGTTCCGTAGAAAGACAAACGTTGATTTAACTCGACAAATACTTTGCCATTAATAAATTAATATTTTTATGATAATATTTAGATGGAAGTAAAATTTGACCTGGTTATGTTATACCATATGTAAAAAGTTGGTCTCTTTAAATGGGAAATAAACATTCAATTATAATGTATCATTTAATTTTTATTTGAATGCCCTAAAATCATAGTCAGAGACATAATATCGAGCCATAAATTAATGTTAAGTTAATTATCGTAATTTCATTACAACTTTGATATGCATTTGCTATTTTAAGCAGTTGTGCCATTTTGGGGTATTCAGCAAGAGATAATTTCCAATTAAAACAAATATTTACACTTTGTAATTCGTAGATGCTTTATATCATTTAATGTAAGATTGTTGCCTATATAACAAAAAGAAATGAACATTTAAATTCAAATTTGACTGCATTTTACTTGAGTGACAATAATTATACCCATTACTTTTAAATAAAACAACATGCATATTTATCTAAATTTAAAAGGTTATCATGCCAGAATATAAAAAAAATATTCAAATGTGAAAGGTAAGAAATGTTAACGAAACATATATACTGGTATAGGGACACGTTTCAATTGTAGACATCCTTTATAAAAATGTTCAAAAGAATGTTATATTCATAAAAGGGACATTATTCAACCATTCGAATCCTTAGGTAGATATATGTTATATCTACCTAAAGAACAATTCATTGTTGACGCTATTGAAATATATTGAGATTTTTAAATAATGATTTAAAATGATTCTATAATTATAAAAGGTTTTTTTTTTTTTGAAAATAAATCATTACATATTATCTCAAATTGGCAAGAAAACATGAATAAGTTCCCGTGAACTTTTATATTTATCATTGAATTGTATCAAAAGTTGCGTTAATTGCTTTCGTTATCAAATAGCGAATGTTTGATTTTTAAACTCTGTTCGTAAACAAAGGGTCACTAGTCAAGACTAGATAAGGAAACCTGTAAAGGTTTAATGATTATCATGCAACAAACAAGATATTATAGAATATAGAACTACTTCATTTCAATTCATTAAGTTTTCATCTTAGAACAAAATCAAGAAACACAGAATCCCTTATGAAAGTCCAGCACGGCAAAATAGAAAATGTATATAAAAGCATTTGAAATATCATTCAGTTATCAATCTAATAAAATAATAAAGACTTTTTTATATCACGACAAATAATGATGATGATAATGATGATGATGATGATGTTGATAATAATAATAATAATAATAATAATAATAATAATAAATAGTAATTAAAATAATAATTATGATAACAATAATAATAATAATAATAATAATAATAATAATAATAATAATGATAATAATAACTATAATAATAATAATAATAATAATAATAATAATAATAATAATAATAATAATGATAATAATAATGATAATAATAATAAAAATAAAAAAAATAATAATGATAATAATTAATAATAATAATAATAATAATAATAATAATAATAATAATAATGATAATAACAAAATATATAAATAAAACAATCAAGTACTATTTTTAAAAAAGAGAGTACGAATTGAATTTAAATATCAACATCATTTAAAATAATGTCACAATACAATATATAGAATACATCTAAACAAAAGCAATGCCGATGTTATAATGACAATTATTATTGCCGTGCGTCGATGCATTTATTTCGAAATGTTATTTCTAAACATTATTAGAGACTCTGATATACTTTTGTACTTTAATTTGTGACAGGACATGCATATAAAATCTGCTATGACGTTTTCATTCAAATTTATTGAACATAGTTTATAATATGTTTGTAAGAAAACATAACTCAACCAATATTCAAGTACAAACATCATTATGATGATTATAATATAAATATATGTATTTATGAAACGATGTATTTCTAGAATTTAAAAAAACATCGCTAATAAATTTAAATACAAAACCACATGTCACAAAGCTTGTAACAATGTTAAGGAAAGCCTAACAAACAAGTACTATATCAAATATTCTTGTCTGCAGGCCTGGTTTATGTGTTTATTTTGTAAATATACAGTGAACTTATCACGATTTAATAACTGAATTATAACTTAAAATCTGTTTTATTTGTAAAGGTGAAATAAATCATGCACTTATGCAGAAATAAATGTATACTTTGTTTTCTTAAAGACAAATAAATCTTCTAAGATGATCTTGCCGTGATCATTTGCTGATACTGTACGTGATAAGAATTATAGACTTCTGCGCATTTACAATTGCTTAAGTTAGACATGTCTATCCTGAATATTGCGGAAATAATAAGGTAATTGTCACATTTATGTTAATAAGACAAGCTTATTATCACGACAAATCACAAATTAGCTGTAATCGTAACAATATGCAATTGATAGGATTAACAAATGAAGATATTGACTTGTTATCTTTGTTTATCATTAAGCAAACACCTTTAAGTCATCAACATGTAAACATGTATGTTTTTCTAACAAAGAACACAACTCTTTTGCAATTCATTATTATTGAGAGATTTGTTTACATTAACTTTCTTGAATTCACTGAGAATTAAGCATATTAACTTAGAAACATTCCGATAAGCTTCCTAAAATTAAAGTAGCATGATGCTAAATATTATTGCCCGGAAATATATCATAAATACATATAAAGTATTTTTCACTGATCTGCCGTTGATATTTACGCTGTTTAAGAATGTTTGCAAAGTGTAAATATGACAAAATACAAACTGATCCATAAGACTTCAATAATCTTTTAGTATCTTAGAATATGATCAAGGAAACATTTTAGAGAAAACAGAAACAGGTCGCAGATATGAATATTTTGAGTCATCTGCAATTTGGATATGCTCTTTCATTTAACCAAGAAAGAAAAAAAAAAAAAAAGAAATTCATCACATGATTTATCTGAAGTGTCAAATCGTTGTTTTTTTCTTTGTGTCACATCCTTATATTTACTATTTTGTTCTAATTAATAGCATCATTTTTTCTTTGTGTCACATCCTTATATTTACTATTTTGTTCTAATTAATAGCATCATTCAATTCAATCATTTCATTGAATTCTTTTTCATTATAAATATAGTTCGATAGTCAAATTAGAATAAGCCGTTTTTATTTATTTATTAATTTATTAATTTATTTATTTAAAGAAAACGACAATTAGTTCTGCGTATATATTTTTCTTGTCTTTGCGTTTTTTAACGTGAAATTCCTTAGAAGTTGTTTTTGTAAAATAGGTAAACTATCTAACGGCAAATTTTAACTTCTCCCATAAAAAAGTTGAAAATTGTTTTATCAGAGATTATTCGTCAGAGACCAATCCTTAAAAATGCCTGTTCAATCGGGTCATTATTTTTAAAATGCTGTTTTTTTTGTTTGTTTACGCACAGTTTATTGTACGACCTATTATTTTCGTTGAAACGCTCTTGAGTCTGCAACGAATTTTACTAAACCAGCATGTAGTAAATATATCCCGTGACACCGGTTGACGAAAGTTCTCAAATAATTTTCATTTATTTTAAGAATAACTGTTTATTTCAAATACACTACGGCTATTTGAATGGTAAAAATTAAAGCATTTATCACACGTAAGCGCACATAATGGCTATTAGGACACACGGTTGGTAACACAAAGTGATCGAAAATCGTATCGCGGTTAGAATAGGTATGAAAAATTATTCGAGATAGGAGTTGTCAAAGTAATCGAAGGACTTCGATTTATTTGTGGTAGATTGTAATCGATTTATTCTATATGAATCAACACAAATCAATTAAAGCAATTTAAATGGGATAACGGTACAAAACTCTTGAAAATAACATGATCCCGTGGACACTTTTATAAAATTATTTTAAGGTTCGTCTAAGAATGGTAATTTTGCTAATGGAATTAACTAAAGGATAAGCGTTTGTTAAAATTATTGTGATCATAGCGTAATTGTGCATACCCGAACTATCTATTTAAAGACATATCCAAACATATAACAAATGATGTCATTTGTCTTCTAACGCTAGGGATTTCTTCACTTTTTAGTTAAAAGAGATGTCAATCTGTGAATCTGAATATATACTTATTTTCAATATTCTGTAAACAAACTTTGAATTGAACTTACTATGAGATGTTCTTAGCAATACATACTTATTTTCCGAGATAAATCGTCCATGTTTCTTTTAAAAATGAACAGACGGTTCAAATATTCTGTAACTTATTTACAAAATGCAAAAGGAAACACCAACAGTATGCATATACACATTTCACAAATAAATAATGAAAAATGGCTATATTACATTCTTAGCATAATATTCATAGATGCAATCGCTTGAGAAGAAAAAAAAATAAAGCTACAAAATTAAAACAGATCCTATTGATTAAAACTTCAAAGGCTATATCACTAAAAGTATTTCAACAAAGAAAATATGAAGTTTTAACGGGTAGATGTAACTCACTCGCTGTTGTTTTAAATTAGAATGAAATATAAAACTAATAAGAATATCAGAAATATTCCCAAATGATACCCTGAGCTTCATTCAGCGAATTGTTAAAAAGTAAAACAAACAAATTTGTTAATGCACTTTCTCACTACCTGGAAAACATCAGCAATTATTTTAATTTACGAGACAACTTGTTCCGTTTTTGCATTATATCAGCTTGAAACATTAAATATAAAACCCCATGAATTAATTTCAAAGAGACATTGGTCGTCCTTAATGAGGCATGACACAATAATTAATTTACAGCGTAATCAGTGTTTCTTTCTCATCAGTCCAGCATTTTGCGAAATTCCCATTTCGGACTTATGAATGATATTGACTATTATCAAATTTCCCATTTCAATTCTCATAGTTTTTAACATTTATCCACATTTTAAAACTTTCAATTTGTGAATTGAGAAACTGGAAGTCCATGCTTTTGAAATATTGAACACTTATGCAATCAAAATCTTGTATCGTATATTGATTTTGCAATGAAATGGGATATTGACATAAACATATTAGCATAGATACAGATAAATATCTAGTAAAGATTAAGATCCTATTCCATGATAACACTTTGAGAAACCAACATGTGTTAACCTAATCATGACATATGTATTTAAACTAGATCATTTGAAATGTTGTGCATAAGGGCAGCATATTTGATCAGTCAGCCGCTTGGATAAAAATTTATAATTTATCTGCTTAATTTTCTAGACCATGAAAGTCTTTGATCGCACATCAAATTTTACTAGTTTGTTTCGACAATTCGTAACCAGTTTAGTTTAGATGCACTGTTTTGATAAAGGATATGAAAATGTAATTGAAAAATTACCTAAAATGGTAGCAAAAGCATAAGATTAATCCAATGTTGACTTTTGAAATCGTATCTTGGCAACATAGTCCTTTTTCTCAACCAGTTATCCATATTGAGAAATACTAAAAATATAACTCTTGTCAATAATGCAGTCGTTGATTAAAAAATTTCTTTGGTTCTCAATGCCACCGCGGTGCATTTTGGCTTTCGAAAATTGATATAACTGACATCGATTAATTTATAAATATATGTTTTGTCTTCAAAGGATACATTGCTATCACAGTTTTTGTGTCAATTAAATAGGATTTCTGATTAAATTTAAATGAAATATTATTAATTTTAAAGTCTTTGTTTTGTTTAATGGTGCGCTTTGAATGCAAATAAGCATTGAATGTCCATGATATCAGAGACTTCGGGGCTCTTAGAACAGAACAATTATTAACAGAACATGTTGTATTGCATTGATTGATGATGAAATAAAATTCTAGTTTGTCATATAATGTAGTTTGCTGTTCTTTTTATCTTACAGTTATCTTACACAAGTTATGCCATTTAAGTAAAATTGAAACACAATACACAAAATGCAAGCTTCACAGATGGAGGATGACCTCAACCCCCGTGTTTTATTATACGCACTGACTGGCACATGAATAGAGCTATCAACATCCATATGTGTGTGTTTTAGGTACGAAGTCAAAGTAGAACCACCGACGTTCCTTAAGCTTGCTGGATAGTTTCCTCATATGCAATAATACAAAGTGCTTGGAGGGATTAATTCATTGAGAAGCAAGTGTTGTGTCGTTAACGACATTGACATTTCAGCTACAGGTCACTTCCACAAATATAAGTGATAACAGATTTAGTTATGCTTATGTATTATGCTCATAATGCACTACAAACATTGTGTTACAACAGTGTACTATTCTAATGTTGTTTTTTATTTTTTATAATATAATATTTTGCTTATGAATTACTTTCTTCAACACAAAATTTAAGATGTTACTTCTAATTATAGTTTAATAAATTTGGTGAAATCATAGCATAAAATGTTTGAATATCTAGTCGTTTGTCCTTATATTGCTAGGTCGTGTTCGGTTCATAGGACGCAAAACTTTTATGATGATCTTGTCATATTCTAAGCTCGTGCATTCCAAGTCTAAATATAATTCACGTGCTATGTGCCTATTAATATCCCGTTTCATAACGTTTTGCATACATCTGTATTGATAAAGATAAAAAATCATCGAAACATTACACACGCTTTTCGTATTCAAGTGACACCAACGTTTTCAATTATAAACATTATATTAGTTTAGTCTCACTTGTGTACACCAGACAGATTATAATGTGACAGACAAAAGAAAGAAAGTAATTCCGCCTTGTTTTGACAATCGATCGAGTTACTTACAAAACAATAATAATGATGTCTGACACATGGAAAATGTTTGACTGTAAAAGCTATTGATGCAAGAAAAAAGCTGACATTACACGAGTTTTATTTGTGCAACAAAACAAAAGACATTGAAACTGATTTGTTTAAAAACTGTAACATTTTATATGTCTGTTATGTGTTGCAAATGTCAGCATTTCAGACATATTAGAAAAGTTAAATAGTCGTGAAATTCTTTTGTCTGTTGAATTAATATGACACTAGAAGTTTCAGCTAACCTTTTAGCTTACGTCTACAATTCTTGAAATAAATGAACTTTTCTGATTGTACATTTCTATATAATTACAACATTTATCTCTAAATGTAATTGAATCATCATTATAAACATTTTCGAATACATACTCAAATGTTTTCAATTTTTCTTCTGTATCAAATTTATATGATTGTTCTTTTAAACAAAGTCGGATTGATAAAAGTTTATATATATTTCCGAAAAATGTGGTGTGTGATAATTTTGTTGCTCAACTAATTAAATAATGATTGTAGCCTGTAATAAAAATGTTTCGTAAAAGTTAACTTTACAAATAACGAGTAAAACTAATAAAAAACATAAGTTTATGCAAAGCAATGGCCGACTATTAATGCATCCATTACACGAGCCTCAGAAGCCAAGTGATTAACGTCGTAACTTGCTTAGGATTTAAATCATGTTATGGATATTGGAAATTATCATGCAAGGAAAATATTCAGCTAGCTGATGGTCATTTGGTGATTCTGCGCAGTTGCACGCTAGTGTATTAATTAAAACACAAATTATCACCTGGACATTAAATCTACCAGCTACTAGAATGCCAATGTATGATTTTTTAGTGTTGCTGTGACCTTACATCCAAGGGAAAAAACAACAGCAAACAATTACATTTGTGTCACGCAATAAATGTCTGACAATACTCTACTCAATGATTATCACATGAAGAATAATCTTGGACAGACGGCAATGCTTCTTGTATTTCCATCCTGAATATATTAAGAAGGCGACGACTAATGTAATGTGTATATCCGACCATTTTCTTTTCACTATAAAAAAACATTATTAGAAATGTTCATGTAGTCACTTGTATCTTTAAGAAAAATTCGTTAAGTGCATTCGGTTAAAGTAATTTTATTGTAATATTTATTTTATAATTCTATAATTATATATTTACAAGGCAGTGGAATTATACTCAAAATGACATCGATACATGCGAAAATGGCTATAATTGTAACAATAAAAGGGAAGAAGCTGATGAATATCCTTGTTATCTGCCAGTAAAATCACGTATACACAATTCCTGATATTACAATTATACACGTAACAAAATTCTAATATGGATAATTTTTTTCTCAAGTAAATATATATTTATAAATTAGTCGTCATTTTAATTAGTATCGGACGCCCACAACAAATTGTACACTTTCTTATACTGTTCAATTAAAGAGTTTTACGTCGTTATAAAAATTTAATCTTAAAAAAGAGAAATATCCCTTTTAAATGTTGCTTTTTAATTTGTGATTTTAAAAGTCACAATTAAAAGGATTTATGTCTTATAGAAATAATGAGAAATGTAATTAAAAGAAAATAAATAGTTGTCAATTATTTAAAATTATAGAACAACTGACAGTAACTTTACAAATACGTCTTTCCCCTTCAAAACTGTCTTTGATGGTTGCCTTTTCCTTTAAGATTAACGTTCTCATTTGTTTTCATTTGATTTGATAACATTGTTGATTTCTCTCATTTTGACACGCTTTGTGTTAAAATAGATAAAGGATAAAGTCACGTTTAATTTGTAGAAAAACTAATTTGATTTAGTTCGACAGATGTTTTCGGTGTAAATAATTTAATGTTTTTTATGATAATAGGCGGAAGTAAAATTTGACCGGATTATGTTCCTTTTTATTTAAAATAAGAAAAAATAAACTCTCACTTAAAATAAACTTACATTTTATTTCTATTTGAATGCCATTAGACCAGTGTCAGATACATAATTTCCAGCCATGCTAGAAAATTATATCAAACTTAATTGTCGTAATTCACTTCATCGTTGATTTTTTATTATTCTAAGCAGTTATGCTATTTTTGCGTATCCATGTTTGTTTTATACGGAATAAATGAGCCGCGTCATGACAAAACCAACATAGTGTGTTGTTACCAGCATGGATCCAGGCCAGCCTGCGCATCCGCGTAGTCTGATCAGGATCCATGCTGTTCGCTTACCAACTCTATTTCAAGTAGAGAAACTGATAGCGAACAGCATGGATCCTGATCAAACTGCATGGATGCGCAGGCTGGTCTGGATCTATGCTTGTCACAAGCCCATTATGTTGGTTTTGTCATGGCGCGGCTCAAATGTTTATTCGACATTAAATGCCCCAGAGATATTTTCCAATTCAAACAAATATTAACACTTTGTGAATCGTAGAAACTTTATATTATTTGATATTAGATTATCCCCTTATAATACATAAGAAGTTAACATTAAAATTAAAATCCATATGCATTTCAATTAATTAATGGTCATTAGACTTAACATTTGTAAAATAAAAACAACAGGCCTATTTATCTTTGTTTAAAAGGATATTCGGATGTGTAAGATCAAAAATGTTAACCAAACATATTTACAGGAATAGGGACATATAGCACTTTTTTAATAAAAATGTTCATAAGAAATAAGTGTGTTTAATATTTAAAAAGGGACATTATTAAATCATTCGGATTCTTAGGTATAAATATTTTATATCAACCTTAAGAACAGTTCAAGTGTGGTAGTTTATATCAATTGAGATTTTCAAATGAAAATTTAAATTTTTTTATAGATATTTAAGCATGCACAGCTATTTGAAAATGAAAATCATTTGTTTAAAATCTAAAACGAAAAACATTATTATGTGGAATCAGCTGATGGCATGACCTTGTTATAAAGCATGACGTGATAACGATATCATTTCATATTATCTTAAATTACCAAGGAAACATAATTAAGTTCCCGCGAACTTTTAGATATTTATCATTGAATTGTATCAAACGTTGCGTTAATTGCTTTGTTAGACAAATGAAGCTGTTGAACTTTTGTGCATAAACAGCGGGTCACTTGTCAAGAATGGCCTGTAAATGTGTAAGCGTTACCGTGACATAGACAACACCTTATGTAATAGAAAGAAAAGGAAGCCCAGAACGGCAAAATTGAAATTATTGAAGGCTAAGTTTGATTGAGACAGAACACGGACGGTACTGGAAATGGCAAGTTAACGCTATTACCAGCTTAAGCAGAATTCATCACTTGAACTCGAAAAAATGGTGAAATTTTTAATTGAAGAAACATCCACAGTTGTGTGAATACGGCGGTTATAATGGAATCTTTAATGTCACACAATAGTACCGACCCAATGTACTCATAAAAAGCGTACCTTGGAAATAAAACATGATTTGCTTTATGTTGAGAACTTGTTGATAGTAGTCGCAGTGGACAGCTTTTCGTAATAACATACGCAGTTCATCCTTCTTTTGGGGCGTCATTTTAATGGCGTCTTTCATAATTGCCTTTTCCGGTGTAACGATTTGCTGTATAAGTAAACTTGCTATAGCAAATTATAATATCGGTTGTAAAATCAGTACTTTAATAGAAAATCCGACTTTCCTGTTTATCAGTTGAAAGTCTTCATATTGATAACGTAGCACTCTCTTCTGTCACGAGACGGTATATGATTTTTAGAAAATAAATATAAACATTAAAAATATTATTAAGATATCAATTGTTAAAATACATCTTGTATATGTCTTTTGCTAACAAAATTTATAATTTTATTTAAAAAAACCAAACAAATAAGTCTTACTCTAATTAAATTAATGCATAAATAAAAAAAACAATAAACAAGATCCGCTATGAATTGATTCTTTAACAAGATATATTGAATACATTTACAACAAACAATTCCAATGTCATTTTAAGTAATGTCAATTATCATTGTTGTGCGTCAATGTACTAATGTCGTGTTTTGTATTAAAATATATACGATTAATGCCAGTGATGATAATATTCATTTTCACTTTCTGACACGACATGCAAAATACAAAAAGTACAGGTCAATTGACTTTACATCGTTCAGAGCTTAAGCATATGTCATTTTAAGTAATGTTATCTTGTCAATTATCATTGTTGTGCGTCAATGTGCTAATGTCGTGTTTTGTATTAAAATCTAGGATCAATGACAGTGATGATAATATTCATTTTCACTTTCTGACACGACATGCATAATACAAACTGTACAGGTCAATTGACCTAACATCTTTTTGAGCTTTATCACACGTTATCTGAACCAGCTGTTTATGTGTTTTATGTTCTCAAAATCATTTTCTATCAATGGCGCATTACGATAGAACCATATCTTGAATATTTGAAAGACACGTTTGTATCTTGATAAGAGAGTGTGATTCGTTATCAACATACATGAAACATGATTGCCAGTTAACTTAATGACCAGCAAATAGTTTATGTGTATAGATATTATTCATTTAAGTGGCATTATGCTCACTCCTTTCATTTTAAAATTGACTTTAATTGACTACATATTTAAATTAACTGGTCGTTATAATGGTGACTGACCAACAGATAATATTTGAAAGTGTTAAATTAAGGATAAAAAATAAATGTACCTTAATCTAAAAATACTCTTGTTATAAACTAAAAGTTACAGATACTTTTCGACGGATAACTGCACATATTTCACAGGGCCTAGAGAGTTTTTATCGTTCATCTGAAGTAAATTATAAGACGGACAGAAATTATGAGAAAATGCTCATTAATTTTGACTTTCATCTGTTCACTTTACAACTACCCATGGATGGACATAATGTCACTTTTATAACAATATTAGTAATACCAAAAAGCAAAGCCAATACAAAAACAATAGAAACACTGCAGTATGTAATATATTGACAACACACTTGAATAGCCGAATCTAGATGCTATTATGTACTTATCGGTTTCTATTTTTCTACATGTTATATTCAAAGGTATATAGATTGACACAATTTTAATCAAAAAAATATTAAAACTGATATCAAATCGTTTTGGTCTGCTAATAAAGTATGATATCATAATAGTCTTGTCATCTGTCTTTTCCTGAATTTAGATTTGAAGCCAAATTTTAAAAAACATTAACACTTTTAGGAAATAGTTTGTGGACTATATTAAAAAAGCCACATTTGCCAGATATTATTCTGCTTTCATGGCATTTCATTCAAAGTTGTTGGACATAATATGTTGGTAAGGAATCATTATTTTGATATTTTTATATAAATACAAATGTTATAGGGTTCCTAATTCATATTTATATTTTATTGCAGGTATTCCTTAACATTACCTAAGTAGCAAATATTCAATATGATCACAGTGATTTAATATCATCCTGCATAATTTAATGGTAAGTATAACTTGAACACCTCATCGATGTATTCACTCTGTAAAGTAGTCGTAGTTGTAGTTAGAATGATAGAGATTTGTCTTTAAGATAGTACGTCCTTTTCAACACTAACTTCAATTAACCTCTTTTCTGTTACTCATACCAGTAACAACAACCGATAACCAATCACAACTTTTCGCATTTCTCCGACATATTAAAAACTCTAAACATAAACATTGCCTTGTTTCTGTTAAAACGAGGTTGTGTTTTATTGACTTCTGCTCTGTCAAAGGCATAGCCTGCGACAGTGGCGCCCAAAGTTAGAAAATGTTCCAAGATAATGATAAAGCACAGTAAAAAAAAGCTTTATATAGGGATCACCCGAGCATCGTTAGCTCAACCACGAATAGATCTGCGTACGGAAGGAGTAAATGAATATGTTAGATGATATATAAGGCCTTATTTATTTAAATTTAACTGCGCAGTCCCTGACTTATTCCTGAAAGAGGATCACGAACAACATATTAATCTTGATATAAGTATCAATGAACGGATTAATAAATCGCTTATAAACGTAAATACGAAACACTTTTGTTTGTCAATCCACATGTCACCAAGCTTATAACAATGTTTAAGAGCCAATATCAGATTTCGCCTGTAATCTTGTCCTTTTCAATTTTTTACAAAATGCATGATCATTTAATAAAAAATAAATTTGCCTGCTTGTAAGTACATAAAATATTGTTAACTAAGACATTTACAGGATAAGATATTCAACATATTTTTTCTGGTAGTGTCATAAACCTAAATTAAAACTGATTATCCCTCGTCCTTAAGTCAAAATCCCAATTTCAGCTGTTTATCCTGTAAATTTGTATTACTAAAATACATATTTTTGTTAAGTAACGCAAAATATAACCTTTTATATAATGTATTTATACAGTAAATGCCTCAGTTAAGTATTTCAATTTGCAAAATGCAAGTTATAATTTTGTCCCCAACTTTTTTGACAAAAATGTCCTTCAAGTAACAGTAATATAAGTAGATTATTTTAGTTTAAGTAAATTATTCCAGTGTGCTCTTCAAAAGAAGGTGATAGGTATAATACATGGCTACAGCAACAAAAAATATGGACATTTTAAATAGTATTTAGAAAATTGAAAGACATTGATTAAAGGTTGGAACCATGATTTCAAACAGTGTCCTTTAAGTAACGAGATTCTTATTATTTAACTTATGAGAAAGATTCCCTTTTGTATTGCTGCTATTAGCAAATATGTTTCAGTCATGAATTAAATGATCAAAATTGTCTCCCTTATCTTATCTGTGTAAACAGGCTGTAAAATAACCTGAATAAGTCCTTGCAGTAACTGTCCTTACAATAATGTTACTGCAAGTACAAAATCTGTTACTGAAAGTACAAAATACAACACAATTCTTCTTTAACATATAATTATGGATAAAGATACGATATACATTTTTTTTGTTGGCATAATCTATTTATTATTAATATATTTATTCTATAATTAGACATTTATGCCATTTAAAACTTCTGCTTTATGTTATTTTGTTATTCGAAGGACAACCTGTGTTATTGAAAGGACTTTTTAATTCAAACTGAATGTACTGTACTAACATATCTACATTCAAACTTGGAGAAAGTTTCTTTTTTGTTTCAGTATATATATTCAATTTGGTTATTTTTTGCTTTTACAGTACATGCTTTTGTAAAATTGAGGAAAATCTGAATAATCTTGCACCCTTTAGAATCCTCAACATTAAGTTACTGTAAGGACAATATACATCTTGTTGTAATTGAAATGCATGTCATTTCACAAAATAACTGTAGCGATTTTAGAAATAAAAGTAATAAGGCAGTACCAGTATATTGAAGGAAAGTTCTTAGTACTTATCTCTACAGAGACTTATTTTTTGCATAGAATTACAGTTTACTTTGCAAAATAGAAATCAAACCTAACTTATATCATTCACAAGCAAGCCTTTAAGGCATTTTTACAAAAGAAAATTGTTGCCTTCAAAACTACTAAAAGTAGTCATTAAAAAGCAGTCCCGTGAAACTTAGAACATGACTGTTTGTTTACTTTCCGAGTCCTATTTTGGCCTCATGTAAAATTCCTGGCATTATCGTACTTTGTGAACACAGTTAGTTTCTATTTTGTTTTGTTTGCTTAAAATGCTGCACCAAAACTCTTAAGGTCAGTTGGCAAATTTCAAGCTTGAATGGTTGAAAAAGACACCAGGTTATTTCAGGCACAGAAGGGCCACTGACAATTTGTAAGCTAAATGATGGCTTTGTCACAAGAAAGAATCTCTGGTAATTTATTTACAGTCATTCAGGAGGATTAAAATTATGCATTCTAAAAGGTCAAGAACTTTGCATTTAATTTTAATTATTTAACTTAGGAAACTCCTGATTAAAAATATAGCATGTAATATCAATTTTCAAAACTTCTGATGGTATTCTCTATGAAATTGTTTATAAAATTGACTGGGACGAGTTTAGACTGATTTATGCGAACTCACAACATTGCTTGGTTACCTTAAAGACTTGTAACTTTTCCCCATTTTAAATTTTGTTGTCATTTCAGTAACAAATATGTCCGTCCTGTAACTTTAAAAGAGAGCTTCCCTTACTTTTGCTATTCAAATTCAAGATCTATTTAAGAATAATTCAAAGCTTATTTTCATTTCTGTATGTTGTTAACATTTAATTGTTAGTTCAATGATACAAAATAAACGTAAATTTACAGTTATAAGTCCTTTCAGTAACATTCATTAGTCCTTGCAGTAACAAGCATGTCCTTGGTGTAACACAGATTGATTTCTAGTTCTGCAATATAGCAACATAGTAAAAGTTTATTTTTGCATTCAGATTGATAAAACTTACTCTGTTCATAAAAATAGAACAAGAAAAAATGATATTCTTATGTGCGTGCGAAACATACTGACATTGTTTTACTCAATTTCCTGTTTTGTTTACAGTTGAAGACGAAAAAAAGTCTTTTGTAGAGACAAAAATACATCTATAAAAAAATCCCATTTCAGACTTAAACTGAAATTTATATAAAGTTGTGTTGTTTGTTTTGCTTTGTTGTTTAGATATTATTATTTTATTAAAAATGTAAAAAACGTTATCGTTACTGCAAAGATAAACAATGGCCAATATTGACCTTCTGACAATCATAAACGATATAAAATGGACGAGTTTATGTTGCACTTTGTAACACTAGCTTTCAAATTCATATGCTTACTAGATGAGATAAAACTTTGCAGCTAAAAAAGGTATTCATATTTTAATAAAATCAGAACCCTAATTCAGGCGAAATTTGATATTAGCTCTTAAGAAAACCTTACGAAACCAGAATCATATCAAACTGTCTTGTTTACAAACTTGATTTATGTATTATGTAATCATACAATCACCTTATCGCGATTTTATACGTAAACGATTACTGAAAATCTGTTTAATGTGCCAAGGTGAAATAAATCATGCAGTCATGCAGAAATATTTACAAACTTTGACTTTTTTAGGACTAATAAATAGTCTATGATGATCTTGGGTCATAATTACCTTGCAATTTTACTGCATGTGATAACAAATACAGACTTCTGTGCAATTACGATTGCTAAACTTAGACATTTCAATCCTTAATCTTGCACTTTACATAGACTGTGGATATAATGACGTAATTGTCACTTTTCTGTGAATAACACGTGCTAAGAGAGTCATGCCAAGACACTATTATATAAATAAAGAGAGAACCTAATTTGAAAATAACAAATCCAAAAATGCTCTTTTTAATTTATGTTATAGTCGTAATCGTCAATGTTCAAATTATCATTACATGTATGATAACTTTATTATGCGATTTACAGTTGCGGACATTGAATTGTTGTCTTTGTAAATTTTCTTTAAAACTCATAACCTATAAACATGTAACTATGTGTGTCAACAAAGAACTCAACTGATATGCAGTACATACCAACATATTGTAAGACACATATCCTTGAATCCACTTAGTATGTCGTATTTAAATGTATTAGAAGCATCAAATAAGCAAACATCATCAAATAAGCCTTGCAAAATGCTACACACTATTGGCCGAAATAAATAACAAATGAATAAATGACTTATATTTTTCTACGGTTGATCTTAATCATTCTTAAGTATGTTTGTTAGAGTTTATATACAGACATATGACGAACTACAAACAGATCCATTACATTCTTTAATATTTTAAGTATCCCAGAATTTTGATCAAAGACACAGAAGGAAACACAAAGAGGCCACAGATATTGATGTTTATAACAATCTGCAATTTGAATAAGCTTCATAATTGCACTCAAAAAAAGGTTATACAAATGTATGAGATGCCATTGTTTTTATTGTCCAGTGTTTTATTTGCCTATATCTAATATAAGGTAAATTCAAAGCATCATTCAATTCAATTAACATATCTGATGACGTTTTTATTAAAAGTACAGATTGACAGATATCTTACAATAAGCCTTTTTTGTAGCTATGTTTCTATAAGAAATTCTTGAATCGATAGAGAGAGAAAGAACAACTTTTTTAACGATGACATGAAGTTATTTAGATAAAAAGTCTTGCTCATAGAAAATGACCTGAAATAAAAAGATTACATCGCCTTTAACTAACGTAAGACTAAGAGTTGCACATACATCTAATTTCAAATATTCGAAATAATATTTGGCATATATATATATTTTTTATTTTATTTTGGTAAACATATTCTAGTACTCGAAATTGCAAAGCTGCTGGCTATATAGGTATTAAATATCTTATGTTTTAGTATAGTTTAACGTAGTTTAGCTTGTTTACAATCATTTTATATTCCTTTTAATCATGCTATTATAGCCTGATGTTCCACTTGATGAAATAGTACTAATGAAGACTCATAACCAAGGATAAGAGAAATTTGTCAAACATTACAGCCTGTTGTATGTAACATCCGGTTTAAATCAGTAAAATAAACAACAAAACTGACCTTTGATGTTCTACACATATATTATGCTTAAAATTAATGTTTGAAAATTATCCTTGTTGCTATATGGTCTTTTTTAATGTAAAATAATCATGTTTGAGGAAAATCGGTGATTATATGTTACGTGTTTAACATTAAACACCACATAAGCACCTCATCTAAAGAACCTGTATGTTGTAATTGAGGTGCTATACCACACTTAAGTGAAATTATATAATATGTATATAATTATGCTTACAAAAAAATGTTCAATCATCGAAGAATATGTATAATATGTACTGCAAATATGTGCAGTTATTATATAAATCATGAAAATACATATATATGCTTTCGATTCTTATTGAAACGAATGACTTAGTTTTTATAGGAAATTATTTTTTTTATTCCCTCCCTTTATTTACGTGAAATTTTAAATTCTGTAATATCTTTATAAATAATGTTTTTTGTTTTTGTTTTGGAACTTACATAATTAATAAATCTTAATTTGAGCATTATATCTATGATATAAAACCATAAAAAATGTGTTACAGGGTCTTAAAAAATGCATTTTTGTCCCAATACAATTTGAATTATGTCCTTTTGTTTAGTCTGATGTATTCAAACGCGCATAATAACAACAAAACAATATCTAGGTGATAAGTCAAAGAAAAAGAAAAATCAATCGCGGAACCGTCAACAACCTTGAACGATAAAAGTTCGTTACTACATCTGTGATATTTCAAAATTATCTTTGAAATGCATAGGTTGGAGTGAACTGAACGTTCACTCCAACCTATGCATTTCAAATATAATTTTGAGCGTAAACCATTGTAAACCATTGTCATTGCTCCTCTGGTTTGTTTGTAAATGCAAACTTTTTCTGTCATTATAATTATCACAGATTATCATACCAGAAATGTCCAATGAAACAATTTTCATTTGAGCCGCGCAATAACAAAAGCAACATAATGCGTTTGGGACCAGCATGGATCCAGACCAGCCTATGCATCCGCGCACTCTGATTAGGATCTATGTTGTTCACTTACAAACCCTATAACAAGTCTGATTTGATCAGACTGCGCGGATTCGGAGGCTGGTATGGTCCTTGCTGATAGCAAATGCATTATCATAGTCTTGTCATGGTGGGGCTCATTTATTGTACTCGTACATTTTAAATGCAAACTGAGCTGTCCATATGCATATTAACAAAAAGCGAGACGTTGACATCAATAATATTTTTGTCATCTTCGGGACAAACAAATGCAATGATCTCTTAAATAATTACATGCCGAAGATAATTTAAACTAACTCAATTTGAATTTCATGGAATAAAAAAATCGACAGGAATATTTTAAGAGTATGACATTAATTACATTGATTATTCTACTAACCTGTTTATACTTCAGTTTGCAAAAAGATAACTATTATTGTTTGACCATTCAATAACTCTTTGCATTCACATCTACTTGCCATGACGTAAAATATATTAGGGATCTAATTAATTTTGTTTCCATTTCAATTACTTGTTAAATCCACTCGTCGTGATAGACAAGACAATTATGAGCCTAGAAACTCCAAGACCTAATAGCTTAGTATGAAATCAGAGATCTAAGTCATTTTGATTCAATTTTAATAATTTGTTACATTCCACTCGTCATGATAAAAAAAATATTATAATCAATTCAGCAAATAATCTCTAAGAACTAAAAGGTTCGTATAAAATTAGAGATATTATTCATTTTTCAAATTGATTTCATTTTATTTTATCTGGCATTTCACTTTTACATCAGGCGTGCATGATTGTAATTGTTTCATGTGTTAAAAATGCTGATTACAGACGGCAGTTAAAATGTTTCATTGTGCATGAAATACCAACAAATCAACAGTCTATTTGCAAGAAAATACAGATACAAATATATGATAAAGGTATGTATATACTGTAAGTTTTGAAAGCAAATATCGGCGTAGTGGTAAAAGCAGATTTACAAATGTCAACATTTTGGAATATTTGGCGAGTTTTAATATTTGTAAATTTCTCTTATTGATAAAAACGTTTTGTTTTTTTTGTTTTTTTGTTTTTTTCTCTCAAAAAATAATACTATGAGCGCGAATGCCACATGAATATAACTAAAAAGTCATTGAAGAAAAAAAAACAATTGATGGAATTGCACTGCTCATATGAGTATATACATTTTAATTCATCAGAAGCTTTATCAAACAGATAAGAATTAGAAGAAAAATATATAAATAAAATGGAATGATTAACCGTAAGCAAATAATTATCTTCTAAGCTATTGCATTTTTTTCTTTGCATGGCTCTATTTCTTTCATTTTTTTAAATTATTAAAATTGATTAGTTAATATAATAATAAGGTCCGTAAAATCATGAAGTAGAGTGGCTTTGAAATTCGTCCCCCTAAACGTCCTTTTATGTATCGTTGTCCATCAAAGCAATCTTGTAAGCAGGTTTTTATTAATAATAATTAGCAACAAAGAAAAGAAAATTTGGATAATACAATTGTACAAAACTCTGGGAAAAAACGTAATTCCCCGGACACTTATGAATAATTCGTTTAAGGACAAAATAGATTGGTAGTGATATTTTGCTATGGAAATGAACTAAAGATTGAGCGTTTGTAAAAATTATTATGACCATATCGTTATTGTGAAAGCCCGAAATATACCTATTAAAAGATATGTGCAATCAGATAACAAACGATGTAATTTGTCTCGTAACTCTAGGGAGATTTTCACTTTTACTTACTAAAGATGTAAGTATGTGAGTCTGAATATATAATAATTTACAATATACTGTAAACGAACTTTGAATGAAGCCTACTTTTAGACTTTCACAACAAAACATATTTATTTTTTTCTAGGTTTACCATCCACGTTTCTTTAAAAGAAAAACAGACAGTTCTTATATTCTGATTACTTATTAACAAAATGCTAAAGTCTCAAAATAGCGGGAACCACAGAAGTATGCATACAAATATATAAACAAATACATAATGGAAGACGGCTATTTTACATTCTTAGGATAATAGTTATAGATTCAATCATAGGAGAAGCAAACAAAATAAAGCTATACAATTTAAATAGATTTAATGAATTTAAACTACAATGGCTATATTATTTGAAAAGTAGTTCAACAAAGAAAATATAAAGTGCGGTTGGTTAGATGTAACTTTGTCTCTGTTTAATATGAGAATATATTATAAAATTAATAACAATTTATAAGAATATCAGAAATATACACAAATGATACCCTGAGCATAATTCAGTGAATTTGTAATAAAGTAAAAACCCACTTAATTTATGCACTTTCTCACTACCTGGTAAATATCAGCAATAATTTCAATTTTCGAGACAACTCCATCTGTTTTGCATTATGTCAGCTCGAATTATTATATAATAAACCACAATACATTATGTCTGCTTGACACATTAGAGGTAAACCCCAAAGAATTAATTTCAAAGAGAAATTGGTCGTCCTTAATAAGGTTGGATGTTTTTAGTACATGGCACAATAATTGGTTTACCCTTTCAACAGTGCATGCTCGCGATGAAAAAGAAAGAACAGAATAAGGAAAACATCATAAAGCTATGTTTTATCCAATTAAACAGTAACCAATGCCACATCCAATAATATTACATAAAATGAATTTGCATCTAGAATGATTTTATCACCAGGCTCGAATTCTTGTGATCTCAAATGCTGAAATTCTAGACAAATAGCAAAGGTAGAAAAAATGAATTTTGACATAATATGTACATTTTAGAATTTGTTTTTTGTTTGTTTGTTGTTTTTTGTTATTTTAAATGAAATAATATAAACTGTAAACTATCATCTTTCTATTAAGCACGGTTGATAAACATTCTAGTTAGTATTATAATGTTAATAATAAAGTGTTTCCATAAAGGCCTGGTAATTGGTCTGAGGATTGTCATATTAGCCTGAGGCCAAAGGCCAAGGCTATTATGAAAACACTTAATCATTGACAATTTTATTGATTAACTACACATAACCTAAAACAGTTAAAAACTTAGTGAACAAAAAATAACTAAATTAAATGTGAAATTCCGTTGTTGTGTTGTTCTGTTTTTTTTTTAATTTGCGAAATGAGAAAAATTAATTCATGCCTTTGAATTATTGGATAATTATGTAAACAGAAACTCGTTTCATCAATTGATTTTGCAATAAAATGGAATAATGACATCGACATATTGACATATAAACAGTTAAATACCTAGTCATTATTTTGATTCGATCCCATGATAATGCTTTGTGAAACCAACATGTCTTACAATTTACGACCAAATCATGACATCTGTACACACACTAGCCTGTTTGTCTCGTTCACATGATGACAGCATATTTGATCTGTCAGCCGCTAGAATAAAAATTCATAGTTTATCCGCTTAATTTGCTAGACTTTGAAAGTCTCTGATCGCAAATCAAATTTTACTAGTTTGGACCGCCAATTCTTAACCAGTTTAATTTAAATGTACTATTTCAATGAGAGAGAATTCGTGTATTGCAAGAAATGTCTGATACTACTTAACCCGTTGTCTCTTTTTATTTCACCGTTGTGTAACACAAGTTATGCCATTTAAGTTAAATTTAAGCTCACTCCACAAAACGCAAGCTTTACATATGGAGGAAGACCTCAAATATTTTAGGCACTGGCTGCACATGGGTAGAAACATCAACACAAACCTGTGCGTGTTATGAAAAAAACGTGGTTTTGAGTAGAATCACGCACGTTAGTTTAGCTTGCTGAATAGTGTCCTGACATGAAACAATCCAAAATCGTCGGAGGGATTAGAACAACAGCAGTGAGAAGCAAGTGCTTTGTCGACAACGACATAAGCTGCTAGGCTACAGACGACTCACACAAATATAAATGATAAAATGTTTGAGCTATATTTCTTTATAATACATACTAATGTACACTGCACACAAGTTGCTACAACAGTGAACTATTATCATGGTATTTTATACAACATACAATACAAAATTATTGCTAACGAATAACTTTTGTCAACACAAAAAGTTAAATATTGCTCATAATTATAGTGAAGTAAATTGATGAAATCATGGAAGAGAATGTTTGAATGTCTTACTGGTGGTCATCGTGTGGGGGTTGCGTTCATTGTACGCCACCATTCCATGATGTTTTTTTTTTTTTTAAATATTTTGTGCTTTTGCAATCTTTTCCTCAGTATGTTATATGCCTATGAATATACCATTTCATTACTTTTTGCATGCATTTATAATGGTTAAGACCAATTTTTTGTCACCCCCAAAGTGCACTTTCTTCAACACAAAATGTTAAATGCTGCTCATAATATTGTTTAAGCCGTAATGGCTTGAACATTTTACAAGAGGAGTAACTCTTGATGGTTTAATTTTACGGTAGATGACAGTTGCACAGGCATTTTGCAGTCTACATATTGGTTAGGACCAATATTTTGTCTCTCAAAAAGAGCGCACACAAACAACAACAGCGATTTTAATTATAATGATATGCTATGTTTGTTTCTCTTGTGTGCACTAGACATATCATAAATGTGACAGACAAAAATATTGTATGCGTAGATGTGATAACTTATATAATAATGAGGTGTGAACTGGCATTTTGTATAAAACATGAAGAAAATGTCTGAATGTAATAACTATCGATGCATTAAGAAGACTAACAAAACACGATTTCATTGTCTGCACAAATACACAAGACATTCAAACTGATTTGTTTCAATACCGTAAAAATTTACATGTCTCGTAAACGTTTGCAAAAATCAGTACTTCATGCTTTTTGGATACCTGTTTACTGTTTGATCAATATATTGTTTTTTTTTAACATTTATGTAACTCATATGATAAATGACGTCTGAAAATTTACATGAAAAAAGATACATGAAACTAAGTCGGATTAAAAAAAGATACTTTATTTCAAACAAAGTGGTGTGCGATATTTTTGTTTGCCCATTTATTGATTACTGCTTGCAGAAAGATGAAAATACCCGTTATAAAATGTTTCATGAAAGAAAACTTTATAAGCTGCGAGGACAACTAAAATTACACATGTGTATATGAGACGAAATGGCCGAATATTAACGATCCATACACAGCTTAACACATGGGTCTCAGAAGCCAAGTGATTAACGTCGTAGACTTCAGTGAACTTGCCGTACTGCTAAGGATTCAATCCCCTTAGGGAAATTGAAAATTGTCACGCGAGGAAGATATCCAGCTAGCTGACTGGCAGTTGGTGGTTATACTCAGGTACACTCTAGTGCATTAATTAACACACCTTGACTTAAACTCTACAAGTTAAACAAGAAAAGAAAAGTATGATCTGTTCAGTGTTGTTGTGACTTAAAAAAACAAACAAAAAACAACAACAAACAAACAAAAAACAATGACATTTGTGTCACGCGAGAAATGTCTGACATTACTCTACCCAATGTCTATCTCATTTAGCATAATCCTATACAGCTTACAATGTTGATTCTACATGTATTTCAATCCTAGCTATAAGACTACTGCGACGACAAATATAATCTGTGTATCTGTCAATTTTATTCACTTGCATTCAGAACATTCTTGGAACGAACTGGTCATGAAAAGTACATTGTATCTTTAAGTGAATTACGTTAAAAGCGTTCGGTTAAAGCAATTATATCGTAATTCTATACATTTGCAGGCTAATGTGTCAATGGAATTTTACTTAAAAAAATGACATTGACGCAAGCGAAAATTGCTATGATTGTTATGATAAAGGTGTTGTTGATGTTGAATGTCCTTGTTAACTATGACATTGAAAAAATGTTATACTCATTGCTGATATAACAATTTAACACGTGACAAAATTCTGAGAGGGTTGGTAATTTCTCTTTTAATATATTTAAAAATAATCGTCATTTTTAGCGATTTTTTTAATAGGAGATAAAAAGACGCTTGATACATTTTAAAGGTCAATTCTTACGTCCAATTTGAGTAGTTTACGTAGTAAAAGAAGATGTTCCAATGCTTTTTCTTAAATTAGAAATAAATATATTTTGAACGAAGAGTTACCAGTTATTTGAAACTATAGAACAATAGACAATTACAATAAAATACATCTTTTATAAAAAATATTTGCGTATTTCACCTTTAAGTTATTAACATTCGTTGAACGTGGCCTATTTTTATTTAATTACTTAAACTTGTTTAAATTGTTGCTTTTACCCGCTTTATGTTTCTTTTCTAACCGAATCTTGTTTTGTCTATGTGAATGGTCCCAATAATTCAAATTTGTTTAACAAATCATACAAATTTTGATATACACTTGTTTGAATACAATTTCTTTAAAATAATTAATTTGATTGATTTACATTGACATGAACATTTTTGGGGAAATGTATAATTTATATTATAAGACAAAAAGATTTAAAAAAAAGAATAATATTTCTTCCAAAAGCTATTTATTGATAATATCGTTATATTGTCCGCCTTTTAATGAAAAAATGGATACGTATGCAAATTCTATACTTTTCCAAATGAAAACATGATCAGGCCGACCTATCATATTGTCATTTTAAGTTATGAAAACCAAATCATTAACTCTCTATTGCTTTGGGTTTTTACGCTTAAACCACTTATCTAAAAACTCTTTCATTTACCAAATCTTAGTCACTCCTTCCAAGAACATTAAAATAATTGGCTTTATCTGAAATATTCGCTAGCGGACAGTCAGCTTTTCTTTGTAGCATTTGCATTTTGTCCTTTTGGAAAGTCATTTTATTGGCCTCTTTTTCATAACTGCTTTTTCCAGTGTATCGATTTGCTATGTAAATACCTTTGTTATCATAAAAATTTCATATTGTTTTATCGGTTATCAAACCTGTACTTCAATATAACTTCTGTGTTTGCTGTTTTACAGTTGAAAGTCAACGTAATGCTGACATAGTACCGTACCAAATCACGTGACAGTATAGAGATTATATATTTAAACATTAACAAATATCATTCACATATCAATATAAGATAGTACTTAGTCTTTTACATCTTAGGTTACTCCTTTTCCAACAACATATATAAATTATAAAAAAACACAAATGATTACACTAATAATAATAATAAAAATAATAATAATAATAATAATAATGATAATAATATGATGATGATGATGATGATGATGATGATGATGATGATGATAAATAAATAAATAGATAGATAAATAAATGAATAAATAAATAAATAAATAAATAAATAAATAAATAAATAAATTAATTAATTAATTAATTAATTAATTAAAATCAAGTTTCAACATAAAAGAAAGTAAGAAGTGAAATTAAATATTATGATTCATTAAAAAAGAATGTCGCAATACCTAATATTGAATGCATGTACAACAAATTCATTGTCGTTCTTAGTACTGTTATTATGACAATTAGCATTGTCGTGCGTCAATGCACTCATCTTGTTGTTATTTTTAAACTTTTTTTATTAGAATCTAGGATCAATGATTCAGATAATTATACTGTTTTTACTTTTATTTGTGGCCCGACAAGCGTATGAAATACAAACAGTACAGGTCGATTAACTTGATATCATCAAGAGTTTAAGAACACGTTATCTGAACCAGCTATTAATACGTTTATGTTATCAAAATTATTTCCTGTCAATGGCAAAGGATTGTACAAAACTATCATTTATTTTAAAGGAAATATGTGTGGCTAGTCAAAGAGTGTCACAGTAAACACATTTTTTCTGCTATGACATTTTGATTCAAAGTTGTCCAACATAATAAATAATATGTTTGTAAGGAAACATTACTTTATCTATTTCTAACTACAAGCATCATAATGATTATAATTTTTATACAATTGTAAAATTGAAACAATTTATAAATATTTTGTGTAACAGAAATGTTAAAGAAATTCAGTTTGACAGTTTAATAGGAATAAGCCGGTTTTTATCTATTTATTTATTTATTTCAAGAAATTCCAATGGATAATAAAAACAACAGCAGTTTCAACGAAGTTTTAGAAATTTTGCACAATGGCAGAAACTCAGTTACATGAAAAGCCTGACTCATTTCACAATGAATAATCTGCCTTTGAAATAATAGAAAATGACTTAAAATTGAAAGTTTTAATTGCCTTGACCCGTTGCAGGACGATTATTGCACTTCAATCTATATTCAAAACCAGTTTATTGGTATTAAATCACGAATACAGAAAACCGCGGATTGAAAATATATATTTGCTACACGCAACAAGCTGTTGCATATGGCATCCAGTTTAAGCCAATTTGATCAAAAGTAATTTTATTTTTAATGTACAAGATATATTATGCTGAAATTTTCTGTTTGAACATACTAATAATAACTATTATTATACAGTCTATGTTTGCATGTTTGAATGCAAAATAAACATCTTTCGAGTACACTCACAGATTATATGTTAAGTTTTACATTTGCAGAATGGATGGACATTCTCAGTTATTACACAAGTATTTTAAAACAAAGGACAAAATTCACTTGATCAGTGATATAAAATAAGTTTTCCAATTTAAGCTAGTGCTTAACACGAGTTAGCTATGTTTATGTATTATGCTTACACACATTGTGTTACAACAGTATACTATTATAATGTTGTTTTTTATTTTTATTTTTATTTTATATTTTTTTTTTATTCTATAATATAATATTTTGCTAACGAATTACTTTCTTCAACACAAATTTTTAATTTTAAATTTTGCTTTTCATTATAGTGTAATAAATTTGGTGAAATCATACTATAAAATGTTTGAATGTCTAGCCGTTGGTCCTTGTATTGCTGGGTCGTGTTGGGGTTGGGCTCATTGGACGCCACCCTTCCATGATGATATTGTCTGTTTTCATATTTTAAGTTCGTGCATTCCAAGCCTCAGTATAATTTACATGTTATATGCCTATGAATATACCGTTTCATAACTTTTTGCATATATATGGTTAATGACCAAAAATCATCGAAACAGTACACAAGCTATCGTATTTAAGCGACACCAACGTTTTCAATTATAAAGATATATTATTTTAGTTTCTCTTGTGTGCACCAGACAGATTATAACGTGACAGACAAAACCAATAATTCGGCGTAGGTTTGACAATCGCTCCAGTTACTTACAAAATAATGATAATGATGTATTTACTGGTATCTTTATAAGAAAATGTCTGAATATAAAAGCTATTGATGCAAAAGTAAACTGACAATACACGAGTTTCATTTGTGCAACAAAACAATAGACATTGAAACTAATTTGTTTAAAAACTGTAAAAGTTTGTAAAAATCAGCCTTTCAGACATATTAGAAAATTTAAATAGTCGTGAATTGTTTTTGTATGTTGAATTATTATGGAACTATAACTTTCAGCAAACCTTTTAGCTCAAGTCTTCAATTCAGGGAATAAATGAACCTTTCTGATTTTACATTTTTATATAATTACAACATTTAACTGTCAAAGTAATCGTACCATTATAAACATTTCCGAATAAATACTCAAATATTTTCAATTTTTTCTCATGTATCAAATTTATATGATTGTTCTTGTAAACTAAATCGGATTAATAAAAGTTTAGATATATTTCCAAACAAAGTGGTGTGTGATTTTTTTTGTTGCTCAATTGATGAATTAATGCTTGTAGCAAGGTGAGAAGACCTGTAATAAAAATGTTTCGTAAAAGTTAACTTTAAAAATAACGAGTAAAACTAAAATAAAGCATGTGTATATGCGATGCAATGGCCGAATAACGATAAACGATCCATGCATGTTTTACACATGGGTCTCAGAAGCCAAGTGATTATTGTCGTAGACTTCCTAAGGATTCAAATCATGTTATGTTAGGGATATTGGAAATTGTCATGCAAGGAGGATTTCCAGCTAGCTGATGGCAGTTTGGTGATTCTGCTCAGGTACACGCTAGTGCATTAATTAAAACACAAACTGACACCTAGACATTCAATCTACAAGTTACTAGAATGTCAATGTATGATTTTGTAGTGTTGTTGTGACCTTACATCCAAGGGAAAAAACAACAGCAAACAATCACATTTGTGTCACGCAATAAATGCCTGAACATACTCCACTCGATGATTATCACATGAAGCTTAATCTCGGACAGTTTTTTAATGTTGCTTGTATTTCCATCCTGAATATAATACGAAGGCGACGACAAATGTTCTTTGTATATCCGACGATTTTATTCACTATAAAGAACATTATTGGAACTGTTCATGTAGTTAATTGTATCTTTAAGTAAAATTCGTTAAGTGTGTTCGGTTAAAGCAATTATATTGTAATTCTCTATATTTACAAGGCAGTGGAATTATACTTGAAATGTCATTGATACATGCGAAAATGGCTATAATTGTAACAATAAAGGTGAAGTAGCTGCTGAATATCCTTGTAATATGTGCCATTAAAAAAACGTATATATATTCCTGATATTACAAGTATAAACGTGACAACATTCCATTCTAAGATGGCACATTTTTCCTCAAGTAAATATATTTATAAATAATAGTCTTATTAAGTCGTCAGTTTAATTACTTTAGGACGTCCACAATAAATTTTAAAGAACTCTATCTTTTAATATCCAATTAAAGAATTTCACGTCGTTATAGAAATGTTTGAATATTTTCCTTAAATTAGCGAAATATCCCTTTTGAAAGTTGCGTTTTAATTTGTGATTTTAAATGTCACAATAAAAATGATTTATATCTTATAAATATAATTTGAAATGTAATAAAAAGTAAATAGAGAGTTGTCAATTATCTGAAATTATTGAACAACTGACAGTAACTTTACAAATACGTCTTTTATAAAATATGTACGATTTTCTCCTGAACGTTGCCTTTTCCTTAATGATTAACGTTCCCATTTGTTTTCATTAAATTTGTTAACATTGCTGATTTTTTGTCATTTTTACGCTTTGTGTAAAAATAGATAAAGGATAAAGTCACGTTTTGTAGAATTTCAAAGCTGATTTAGTTCGACATATATTTTCGGTGTAAATAATTTAATATATTTTATGATAATAGGCGGAAGTAAAATTTGACCTGATTATGTTGTACTTTTATTTAAAATGAGAAAAAAAATAAACTCTCACTTAAAGTTAACTTACATTTTATTTCTATTTGAATGCCACTAGACAAGTGTCAGATACTTAATTTTCAGCCATGCTAGAAAATTCTATCAAACTTAATTGTCGTAATTTCACTTCAGCTTTGATATGCATTTATTATTCTAAACAGTTATGCTATTTTTGCATATCCATGTTTGTTTTATACTGAATACATGTCTATTCGACATTAAATGCCCCGGAGATATTTTCCAATTCAAACACATATTTACACTTTGTAAATCGTAGGAGCTTTATATTATTTAATATTAGATAATCGCCTTATAATACTTAAGAAATTAACATTAAAATTAAAATTCGTATGCATTTCACTTCATGCCAACATTTGTAAAGTCAACAGGCATTTTTATCTTAATTTAAAAGGATATTCAGATGAGCAGGATCAAAAATGTTAACCAAACATATTTACAGGAATAGGGACATAAATCACTTTTTAATAAACAATGTTCATAAGAAATGTGTGTGTTTAATATTTAAAAAGAGGCATTATCAAATCATTCGGATTCTTAGGTATAAATATTTTATATCTATCTCAAGAACAGTTCAAGTGAGACTGTTGATATCAATTGAGGTCTTCAAACAATCATCTAAAATAATTGTATAGATATTTAAGCATGTACAGCTATTTGTTTAAAATCTAAAAAGAAAAACATTATTATGCGGAATCACTTGATGGTATGACCTTGTTTTAAAACATGACGTGACAAGAACATCATTTCATATTATCTAAAATTACCAAGGGAGCATAATTCAGTTCCCGCTAACTTTTAATTATTTATTATTGAAGTGTATCAAACGTTGCTTAATTGCTTTGTTAGACCAATGAAGCTGTTGAACTCTTGTGCATAAACAGCGGGTCACCTGTCAAGATTTGATAAGAATAACATGTAAAGGTGTAAACGTTGCCGTGAAATAGACACATTATGGAATATAGAGGAAATGAAGCCCAGAACGGCAAAATTGAAATTATTGCAGGCTAAGTTTGATTGAGCCAGAACACGGACGGTACTGGAAATGGCAAGTTACACCACTATTACCATCTTAAGCAGAATTCATCATTCGAACTCAAAAAATGGTGAAATTTTGAATTAAGAAACATCCACAGAAAGGCACATATGTGTTCATACGGCGGTTACCATGGAATCTTCGATGCCACACAATAGTACCGACCCAATGTACTAATAAAAAGCGGCGGCGTAAGGTACCTTGGAAATAAAACATGATTGGCTTTATGTTGAGACTTTCTTGATAGTAGTCGCAGCGGACAGCTTTTCGTAATAACATACGCAGTTAATCCTTCTTTTGGGACGTCATTTTATTGGCTTCTTTCCTAATTGCCTTTTCCAGTGTAACGATTTGCTGTATAAGTTAATTTGCTATAGCAAATTGTTATATCGGTTGTATAATCAGTACTTTAATAGAAAATCCGACTTTCCTGTTCTACAGTTGAAAGTCTACATATTGATAACGTAGCACTGTCTTTTGTCACGAGAAAGTTTATGATTTTTAGAAAATAAATTTAAACATTAAAAATATCATTTAGTTATATCAATTGTTAATTCATAAAATAATCATTTACATCTTGTATATGTTTTTGCTTACAAAATTTGTAACGTTATTAAAAAAAACAAATAAGTCTTACTATAATTAAATTAATGAATAAATAAAAAAACAAGTTTAAATAAACAGAATCCGCTATGAATTGATTCTTTAACAAGATATATTGAATACATTTAAGACAAACAATTCCAATGTCATTTTAAGTAATGTTATCTTGTCAATTATCATTGTTGTGCGTCAGTGTACTAATGTCGTGTTTTGTATTACATGTAAAATCTAGGATTAATGCCAGTGATGATAATATTCATTTTTACTCTCTGACACGACATGCAAAATACAAAAAGTACAGGTCAATTGACTTAACATCATTCAGAGCTTAAGCACACATTATCTGAACCAGCTGTTAATGTTTTTATGTTCTCAGAATCTTTTCCTATCAATGGCGCATGGTCATAGAACCATATCTTGAATAATTGAAAGACACGTTTATATCTTGATAAGAGTGTGTATTCGTTACCATCATACATAAAACATGATTGCCAGTTAACTTAATAACCAGCAAATAGTTTATGTGTATAGATATAATTCATTTAAGTTGCATTATGCTCATTTCTTTCATTTTAAAATTGACTTGAATTGACTATATATTTAAATTAACTGGTCGTTATAATGGTGACTGACCAACACATAATATTTGAAAGTGTTTATGATAAAAAATAAATGTACCTTTATTTAAAAATACTCTTGTTATAAACTAAAAGTTACAGATACTTTCCGACGGATAACTGCACATATTTCACAGGGCCTAGTGAGTTATTTATCGTTCATCTGAAGTAAATTATAAGACGGAAAGAAATTATGAGAAAATGCTCACTAATTTTGACTTTCATCTGTTCACTTTACAACTACCCATGGATGGGCATAATCTCACTTTTATAACAATATTAGTAATACCAAAAAGCAAAACCAATACAAAAACAATAAATACACTGAAGTATGTAATATATTGTCAACATACTTGAATTGTCTGTCGAATCTAGATGCTATTACATATATACTAATCGGTTTCTATTTTCTACATAAATCAATAGTTTGAGAGTAAAACATCTGAGCATTTTATCAAAAAAGTTATAAATGTATTTAAGTCAGCTACTATGTACATTCATAATTTTCATATCATATGTATTCGTTTTTTCGACTCTCTTTCATCCGAAACAAGTCTCGATAATGGTGTTATATTCAAAGGTATATAGATTGTCACAATTTTAATCAAACAATTATTAAAAAGTGATATCAAATCGTTTAGGTCTGCGAATATAGAATGATATCATAATAGTCTTGTCATCTGTCTTTTCCTTAATTTAGATTTGAAGCCAATTTTTAAAATCGTAAACACTTTTAGGAAATAGTTTTTGGACTTTATTAAGAAAGCCACATTTGCCAGATATTATTCTGATATCATGGTGTTTTCATTCAAATTTGTTGAACATACTATGTTGGTAAGGAATCATTACTGTGGTATGTATCTATAAATACAAATGTCATAGGGTATAAAGTACTAAATTGTATTTGTTTTATTGCAGGTATGCCTTAACATTACCTAAGTAGTAAACATTCAATATGATCACAGTGATTTTATATCATCCTGCATTAATTAATGGCAAGTATAATTTGGACACCTCATTGATGTAGTCAGTCTGTAAAGTAGTCGTAGTTGTAGTTAGAATGATAGAGATTCGTCTTTAAGATATCCCGTTCTTTTCAACACTAACTTCGATCAACCTCTTCCCTGTTACTCATACCAATAACAACAACCGATAGCCAATCAAAACACTTTGCATTTCTCCGACATATAAAAAAATGTAAACAGAAACATAGCCTTATTTTTCTGCTAATACGATAGTTTGTTTTATGTTTATGAAAATCTGCTCTAACAAAGGCATAGCCTGCAACTGTGGCACCCGCCTTAGAAAATGTTCCAAGATTATGATAAATTACAGTAAATAGATAGCTGTATAAAGGGATCATCCGAGCATTTTTGGCTCAACTACAAATAGATATGCGTACTGCAGTACCGTAAATGAATATGTAAGATGAAATATAAGGCCTTATTTATGTTTTATTTAACTGCGCAGCCCCTGACTCATTCCTGAAAGAGGATCACGAACAATATATTAATCTTAATATAAGTATAAAAGACGCTAATAAACATAACTACGAAACGCTTTTTTATGTCAATCCATATGCCACCAAGCTTATTACAATGTTAAGTAAAACCTTACGAACCCAGTACCATCAAAATGTCGTATCTACAAACTATGTATTATGTCATCATACAGTAAGTTTATCGCGATTTTACATGTGAATCATTACATAAAATATGTTTAATGTGCCAAGGTGAAATAAACCATGCACTCACGCAGGTAATATTATAAACTTTCACTTCTGTAAGGCTAATAGATATTCTATGATGATCTTGGGTCATAAATAGCTTGTGATGTTACTGCACGTCATAACAAATACAGACTTCTGCGCAATTACGTTTGCTTAAATTAGACATGTCGATTCCTAATCTTGCACCTTACAAAGACTGCGGAAATAATGAGATAATTGTCACATTTCTGTGAATAACACGTTCTAAGAAAGTCATGCCATTACACTATGATATAAATAAAGGGAGAACCTAATTTGAATATAACAAATCCAAAATAACTTTTTTTAAAATTTATATAATAGTCGTAAACGTCAATATAATCAATATGATAGCTTTGTTTAACGATTCACAATTGCGGACATTAGATTTATGTCTTTGTAAATTTATTTTGAAATCATCTTTAAAACTAAAAAACATATAAACATATATGTGTGTGTCAACAATGAAATCAACTGATATGCAGTACATTACCGCCATAGTGTAAGACTCATTTCCTTGAATCCACTTAGTCTTTCGTATATAAATATATAGAAACATCAAATAAACAAGCGTCATTACATAAGCCTTGCAAAACGCTACATACTATTGCCAGAAATGAATTATAACCAATGAAAAAAATGACTTTCACTTTTCTACGGTTGATCTTAATCCTACTTAAGAATATTTGTTAGAGTTTTAATACAGACATATGACGAAATACAAATCGATCCATTACATTTCTTTAATCTTTTAAGTATCCCAGAATTATGATAAAAGACACAGAAGGAAACACATTAAGGCCACAGATATGATGTTTATAACAATCCACAATTTGAATAAGCTTCATAATTGCACTCAAAAAAAGGTTATACAAATGTATGAGATGCCATTGTTTTTATTGTCCAGTGTTTTATTTGCCTATATCTAATATAAGGTAAATTCAAAGCATCATTCAATTCAATTAACATATCTGATGACGTTTTTATTAAAAGTACAGATTGACAGATATCTTACAATAAGCCTTTTTTGTAGCTATGTTTCTATAAGAAATTCTTGAATCGATAGAGAGAGAAAGAACAACAGTTTTAACGATGACATGAAGTTATTTAGATAAAAAGTCTTGCTCATAGAAAATGACCTGAAATAAAAAGATTACATCGCCTTTAACTAACGTAAGACTAAGAGTTGCACATACATCTAATTTCAAATATTCGAAATAATATTTGGCATATATATATATATTTTATTTTATTTTGGTAAACATATTCTAGTACTCGAAATTGCAAAGCTGCTGGCTATATAGGTATTAAATATCTTATGTTTTAGTATAGTTTAACGTAGTTTAGCTTGTTTACAATCATTTTATATTCCTTTTTATCATGCTATAATAGTTTGATGTTCCACTTGATGAAATAGTACTAATGAAGACTGATAACCAAGGATAAGTGAAATTTGTCAAACATTACAGCCTGTTGCATGTAACATCCGGTTTAAATCAGTAAAATAAACAACAAAACTGACCTTACATGTTCTACACATATATTATGCTTAAATTTAATGTTTGAAAATTATCCTTGTTGCTATATGATCTTTTTTAATGTAAAATAATCATGTTTGAGTAAAATCGGTGATTATATGTTACGTGTTTAACATTCAACACCGCAAAAACAACTCATCTAAAGAACCTGTATGTTGTAATTGAGGTGCTATACCACACTTATGTGAAATTATATAATATGTATATAATTATGCTTATAAAAAAATTTTCAATCATCGAAGAATATGTATAATATGTACTGCAAATATGTGTACATATTATATGTAATCATTAAAATATGTGCTTTCGATTCATATTGAACAAAAAAGACTTACTTTTTATAGAAACATATTTTGTTATTGCCTCCCTTTATTTAATGAAATTTTAAATTTGGTAATATCTTTATAAATAATGTTTGTTTTTGTTTTGGAACTTACATAATTAATACATCTTAATTTGAGCATTATATCTATGATATAAAACCATAAAAAATGTGTTACAGGATCTTAAAAAATGCTTTTTTGTCACAATACAATTTGAATTATCTCCTTTTGTGTAATTATGTCCTTTTGTTTAGTCTGCTGTATTCAAACGCGCATAATAACAACAAAACAATATCTAGGTGATAAGTCAAAGAAAAAGAAAAATCAATCGCGGAACCGTCAACAACCTTGAACGATAAAAATTCGTTACTACATCTGTGATATTTCAAAATTATCTTTGAAATGCATAGGTTGGAGTGAACTGAACGTTCACTCCAACCTATGCATTTCAAATATAATTTTGAGCGTAAACCATTGTAAACCATTGTCATTGCTCCTCTGGTTTGTTTTAAATGCAAACTTCTTCTTTCCTTATATCAAAGATTATCATGCCAGAAATGTCCAATAAAACAATTTCATTTGAGCCGCAACATGACAAAACCAACAAAATGCGTTTGCGACCAGCATGGATCCAAACCAGCCTATGCATCCGCGCACTCTGATCAGGATCTATGTTGTTCACTTACAAACCCTATAACAAGTAGAGAAACTGATAGCGACATCATGGATCCTGATCAGACAGCGTGGATGCGGAGGGTGGTCTGGACCCCTGCCGGTAGCAAATGCATTATCATGGTCTTGTAATGGTGGGGCTCATTTATTGTACTCGTACATTTTAAATGCATACTGAGCTGTCCATATGCATATTAACAAAAAGCGAGACGTTGACATCAATAATATTTTTGTCATCTTCGGGACAAACAAATGCAATGATCTCTTAAATAATTACATGCCGAAGATAATTTAAACTAACTCAATTTGAATTTCATGGAATAAAGAAATCGACAGGAATATTTTAAGAGTATGACATTAATTACATTGATTATTCTACTAACCTGTTTATACTTCAGTTTGCAAAAAGATAACTATTATTGTTTGACCATTCAATAACTCTTTGCATTCACATCTACTTGCCATGACGTAAAATATATTAGGGATCTAATTAATTTTGTTTCCATTTCAATTACTTGTTAAATCCACTCGTCGTGATAGACAAGACAATTATGAGCCTAGAAACTCCAAGAAATAATAGGTTCGTATGAAATCAGAGATCTAATTCATTTTGTTTCCATTTCAATAATTTGTTACACTCATGTCCAATCGTCATGATAAACAAAATATTATAATCAATTCAGCAAATAACTCTAAGAACCAAAAGGTTCGTATGAAATAAGAAATTTAATACATTTTTTAAATTAATTTCATATTATATTATCTGGCATTTCACTTTCACATCAGGCGTGCACGATTGTAATTTGTTCATGTGTTTTAAATTCCTTGATAAAAATGCTGATTTCAGACGGCAGTTAAAATGTTTCATTGTGCATGGAATACCAACAAATCAACAGTGTTTTTGCAAGAAAATACATATACAAATATATGATAAAGGTATGTATATACAGTAAGTTTTGAAAGCAAATATCGGCGTAGTGGTAAAAGCAGATTTACAAATGTCAACATTTTGGAATATTTGGCGAGTTGAATATTTGCGAATTTCTCTTTTTGATTAAAACGTTGTTTTTTTTGTATTTTTTTTCTCTCAAAAGATAATACAATGAGCGCGAATGCCACATGAATATAACTAAAAAGTCATTGAAGAAAAAACAAAACAATTGATGGAATTGCACTGCTCATATGAGTATATACAGTTTAATTCATCAAAAGCTTTATCAAACAGATAAGAATTAGAAGAAAAATATATAAATAGCATGGAATGAATAACCGTAAGCAAAAAATTATCTTCTAAGCTATTGCATTTTTTTCCTTGCATGGCTCTATTTCTTTCATTTTTTTTAAAATTATTAAAATTGATTAGTTAATATAATAATAAGGTCCGTAAAATCATGAAGTAGAGTGGCTTTGAAATTCATCCCCCTAAACGTCCTTTTATGTATCGTTGTTCTTTATGTCCGTCAAAGCAATCTTGTAAGCAGGTTTTTATTAATAATAATTAGCAACAAAGAAAAGAAAATTTGGATAATACAATTGTACAAAACTCTGGGAAAAAAACGTAATTTCCCGGACACTTATGAATAATTCGTTTAAGGACAAAACAGATTGGTAGTGATATTTTGCTATGGAAATTAACTAAAGATTGAGCGTTTGTTAAAATTATCGTGACCATATCGTAATTGTGAAAGCCCGAAATATACCTATTGAAAGATATGTGCAAACAGATAACAAATGATGTAATTTGTCTTGTAACTCATCTTCACTTTTAGTAAATAAAGATGTAAGTGTGTGAGTCTGAATATATAATAATTTACAATATACTGTAAACGAACTTTGAATGAAACCTACGTTTAGATTTTCACAACAAAACATATTTATTTTTTCTAGGTTTACCATCCACGTTTCTTTAAAAGAAAAACAGACAGTTCTGATATTCTGATTACTTATTAACAAAATACTAAAGTCTCAAAATAGCGGGAACCACAGAAGTATGCATACAAATATATAAACAAATACAAAATGGAAAACGGCTATTTTACATTCTTAGGATAATAGTTATAGATTCAATCATAGGAGAAGCAAACAAAATAAAGCTATACAATTTAAACAGGTTCAATGAATTTTAACTCCAATGGCTATATCATTTGAAAAGTAGTTCAACAAAGAAAGTGCGGCTGGCTAGATGAAACTTAGTCTCTGTTTAATATCAGAATAGATTATAAAATTAATGAGAATTAATAAGAATATCAGAAATATACACAAATGATACCCTGAGCATATTTCAGTGAATTTGTAATAAGTTAAAACCCCACTTAATTAATGCACTTTCTCACTACCTGGTAAATATCAGCAATAATTTCAATTTACGAGACAACTCCATCTGTTTTGCATTATGTCAGCTCGAATTATTATATAATAAACCACAATACATTATGTCTGCTTGACATATTAGAGGTAAACCCCAAAGAATTAATTTCAAAGAGAAATTGGTCGTCCTTAATAAGGTTGGATGTTTTAGTACATGGCACAATAATTGGTTTACCCTTTCAACAGTGCATGCTCGCGATGAAAAAAGAAAGAACAGAATAAGGAAAACATCATAAAGCTATGTTTTATCCAATTAAACAGTAACCAATGCCACATCCAATAATATTACATAAAATGACTTTGCATCTAGAATGTTTTTATCACGAGGCTCGAATTCTCGTGATCTCAAATGCTGAAATTCTAGAAAAATAGCAAACTTTTAAGGTAGAAACATATATTTTGACATAATATTTACATTGAAGAATTTTTGTTGTTGTTGTTTTTGTTGTTGTTTTGAATGAAATAATATAAACTGTAATATTAAGAACGGCTGATAAACATTATAGTTTGTATTTTAATGTTAATAATTAAATGTTTCCATAATGGCCTGGTAATTGGTCTGAGGACTGTCATATTAGCCTGAGGTCAAAGGCCAAGACCATTATGAAAACACTTAATCATTGACAATTTTATTGATTAACTACACATAATCTAAAACAGTTAAGTTCTTTGTGAACAAGAAATAACTAATGTGAAATTCCGTTGTTGTTTTTTTTTTAATTTAAACACAATTTCGTTTCATCAATTGATTTTCCAATGACATGGGATAGTGACATCGACATAATGACATATAAACAGTTAAATACCTAGTCAATATTTAGATCCCATGATAATGCTTTGTGAAACCAACATGTGTTACAATTTACGACCTAATCATGACATATATACACACACTAGCCTGTTTGTCTCTTTCACATGATGACAGCATATTTGATCTGTCAGCCGCTAGGATAAAAATTCATAGTTTATCCGCTTAATTTGCTAGACCTTGAAAGTATCTGATCGCACATCAATTTTACTAGTTTGTTTCACCTATTCGTAGCATGTTTAGTTTAAATCAATATTTTAATGAGAGACAATTCGTGTATTGCAAGACATATCTGATAATACTTAACCTTATGTCTCTTTTAATTTGACCGTTGTGTAACACAAGTTATGCCATTTAAGTTAAATTAAAGCAAAATCCACAAAACGCAATCTTTACGTATGGAGGAAGACTTCAAATGTTTTAGGCACTGACAGCACATGAGTTGAAACTTCAACACAAACCTGTGCGTTTTTTATGACAAAACGTGGTTTTGAATAGAACCACGCACGTTCTGTTAGCTTGCTGAATAGTTTCCCGACATGAAACAATCCAAAATCCTCGGAGGGATTAGAACAACAGTAGTGAGAAGCAAGTGCTTTGTCCTCTCACAAAAATTTAATTGATAAAATGTTTTAGCTATATTTCTTTATAATACATAATAATATACACTGCACACAAGCTGCTACAACAGTATACTATTATCATGGTATTTTATACAACATAGAAAACAAAATTATTGCTTACGTATAACGTTTGTCAACACAAAAAATTAAATATTGCTCAAAATTGTAGTGTAGTAAATTGATGAAATCTTGGTAGAGAATGTTTGAATGTCTTGCCTGTGGTCCTCGTGTGGGGGTTGCGTTCATTCAACGCCGCCCTTCTATGATGATTATTTCTATATTTTGTGGTCTTGCAATCTATTCCTTAGTAAAATTTACATGTTATATGAATATACCATTTCATAACTTTTTACATGCAGTCATATTGGTTTAGACCAATATTGTGTCACCCAAAAAGAAAAATGATATTTCTTCAACACAAAAAGTAAATGCTGCTCATTATATTTTTTAAGCCGTAAATGCTTCAACACGTTACAAGAGGAGTAATTCTTGATGGTTTAATTTAACGGTATATGACGGTTGCACAGGCATTTAGCAGTCAACCTTTCTATTCGCGGTCTTGTACAGTGAAATGTCAAATTTTTGGACAGGGTGTAGATCTTTGTAAAATAATCATGTTTAAGTTTTAATGTATCTTGAAATTTTGGTCCCCCCCTCCACACCCCTGTGCTTTTAAAATGCAAAAAAAATATGTTGAAAATCAACAATGCTTATGTTTGCTGCTGGCATTTGATGTGTTTTCAGATTGTCAAGGGTAGTTATGACTCATGTTTAGTTTGGCACACTTAACGCTATGGTAAATGCGACATCGTGTGCAGAACAGATTTGGTGATGTAACAACCAATAAGTTGTTGCTGTAACGACAAATAGTGAAATGACTTTTTTGTTAGGATGAAAAAGCATATGAAAGGACATTATTTTCTGTTAGTTTAGGACATTTTTTTCAGTTATGTTGAATTTTTGCATGTGACGTTTTTTTAGGATTCGCCACCAGCCTTTTTGTGTTGTTACTGTAATTTAAAAGGAACGAATCAGTATCTGTTCCTGGGTCTTTTTTTAGCTCTATTGTATTGTAAGATAATAATTTAGTCTTCATTGAGACATGGCCCTTACCCCCCATTTGCAAAATAAACAAGTATCAAATTTTAATTTATTTTCGTATTTTCTATTTTGTTCTGGGTTAGTTCCCCTTGTAATTATAGTGTACTGAATTGATGAAATAATTGTACAGAATGTTTAAATGTCTTGCCGGTGGTTCTCGTGTGGGCGTTGCGTTCATTGCACGCCGCCCTTCCATGATGATTTTTTTCTTCATATTTTGTGCTCGTAAAACTATTCGTCAGTATAATTTACATGTTATATGACTATGAATAAACCATTATATAACTTTTTTATGCATTCATATTGGTTAAGACCAATATTTTGTCACCCAAAAAGTGCACACCCTTTTTATGAACACCCTTTTTGCAATTATAATGCTATACTTTTTTGTTTCTATTTTGTGCACCAGACAGATTATAATGTGACAGACAAAATATTTGTTTGCGTAGGTTTGGTAATTGCTCTAGTAACTACGAAATAATGATGTCTTTACTGGCATCTTTTATAAGAAAATTTCTGAATGAAATAACTATTGATTCATAAAGTAAACTGACAATACACGATTTTCAATTTCTGCAACAATACAATAGACAATAAAACTTGTTTAAATACCGTAAAATTTGTAAACTTTTGCAAAAATCAGCATTTAAGACTTATTGAAGATTTTTTGTTGTTGTGAATTTTTACTGTCTGTTCAGTTACTTTCATATGATACCATTTTAAACGAAAGTTGTCAATTCAAGAAATTACTTAAATGATGATATTATTATATTTATCTGTCAAAGTTTACCTAACTATTGTAAAAATATCCAAAAAACATACTCCAATATAATGAAATTTAATGCATTAAATTTGCATGATTGTTTCTTTAATTTTGAATATAGAAAATACTCCAGTTTTAATTAAAACTGTAAGTTTTTTTAATTTGAAAATATAAAAAGTTTCGACTCAAAAGTCTTCATCAGGTAAAATTTGTCTACAATAAAATAAACGTCATATGACGTCAATGCCAACAGTTTTCTTTCTTTTATTTCGAACAATGTTTCGACTCAAAAGTCTTCATAAGGTATACTTTGTTTACAGGAAATGAAGTCAACGTCATATGGCGTCAAATTTATATTTTTAGTAACAGTGACCTTAACCTTGATCACAGACACCTGGGTAGCAATCCCAAGCTGCCTCTTGACAAAAGCTATACATAGACCAGGTTTGGTGTCAATAGGCCAAAGCAAACTCAAGTTATTGAACGGAAACCGAATTTCTATTTTTAGTTACAGTGACCTTAACCATAATCACAGACACCTTAGTAGCAATCCTTAGCTGCCTCTTGATATAAGCTATCCATACACTAAGTTTTGTGTTTATAGGACAAAGCAAACTCAGTGACCTGCGTAGCAATCCCAAGCTGCCTCTTGATATAAGCTATCCATACACCAAGTTTGATGTCAATAGACCAAAGCAAACTCAAGTTATTGACCGTAAACTGGATTCTATTTTTAGTAACGGTGACCTCGAACTTGATCACAGACACCTGGGTAGCAATCCCAAGCTGCCTCTTGATATAAGCTATCCATACACCAAGTTTGGTGTCAATAGGCAAAAGCAAATTCAAATTATTGAGCGGAAACTGGATTTTTATATTTAGTAACAGTGACCTTGCCCTTGATCACAGACACCTGGGTAGCAATACCAAGCTGCCTCTTGATATAAGCTACCTACACACCAAATTTGGTGTCAATAGGCCATAGCAAACTCAAGGTTATAAATACTCATATTTGTTTAACAAATCAAACAAATTTTGATTTACATTTGTTTTGATAATTTCTTTAAAGAAATGTTTAATTTTAATCTTCATAACATAGAATTGAACATTTTGGAGAAAATGAATAATTTATATTATAAGATAAAAAAGATAAAGAAAACGAACAATATTCCCAAAAGCTATTTATTGATTATGTCGTTATATTGTCCGTCTCCAAATGACAAAATTGATGTTTATGCAAATTCTGTACTTTTCCAAATGTAAACATGATCAGGCCGACCTATCATTTTGTCATTAAATGTTATGAAAACAAAAAAAATAACAGGAGTCTCATATAAATTATGTTTGGTTTTTTTTACGACGCAACAACACAATTTAAGTATTATTTATTAAAATAAATAAATGTATTAAATCAAACCAATTATTCATTTATTTCCTCATATACAAGTCGTTCAAATGGTTCTTCTTTGTTGCAATATAAATAACCTAATTCTAATTATAACTACTTTTTACTGGGTGCAACACTTTGTATATGAAATAGCTTCACGAAATTAGACGGTCGGCTTTGAAATGTTAAATCTTTGAAATAAGTGATAAACCTCTGTAAAATCCAGGTAAAGCATAATGGAGCATACGTACAAGGTGGCTTGGTGAGGTAACTGTGGGATAATGAACAAGCACAAATGTTCCAAACAAATGTTTGTAGGTGTGTTATATATATATAGAAGTGACATTAATTATTAATCATTACATTAATCATGTTCAACAACTTCGAATCAGAATGTCAAAGCAGAAAAAAATATTTGTTTACTGTGACAGTCTCTGAATGGACACAGACATTTGCCTTAAAATAAATGATTGCTTTTGTATAATCCTTTGCCATTGACAGGAAATAATTTTGATAACAAAATACGCATTAACAGCTGGTTCAGATAACGTGTGCTTAAACTCTGGATGATATAACGTTAATTATCGACCCTAGATTCAAATAAAGTTTGAAAAATAACAAAGAAATGAATGCATTGATTCACGGCAATGATAATTTGTATGATCACAGTACTAACAACGACATTGATTTTTTTGTAAATGTATTCTATATATATTGTATTGAGACATTCCTTTTAATGAATTATAATATATAAATTCACTTCTAACTCTCTTTTAAATCGAAACTTGATTGTTTTAATTGATTGATTGATTTATTATTATTATTATTATTATTATTAACATTGTTATTATTTGTGTTACTTATATGTTGTTGGAAAAGGAGTTACGTAAGAAATATAAACTGAAGTATTATCTTAATATTATATTTATAACTAAATGATATTTTTATATAATCTATATACTGTCACGTGATTGGGAACAGTACTATGTCAGCATTACGTCGGCTTTCAACTGTAAAACATCAAATACAGAAGTTATATTGAAGTACAGGTTTAATAACCGATAAAACAATTAGTTATTATAGCAAAGTTATTTATAAAGCAAATCGATACACTGGATAAAACAGTTTTAAAAAAGAGGCCAATAAGAAAGACTAACTGCAAATGTTAAAACGAAAAGCTGTCTGTTCGCTAGCGAATATTTTCAAGGAATTCTTGAGATAAAGCAAATTATACTAAATTAATGTTCAAGGAGAAGTTACTAAGATTTGGTAAATGAAAGATTGTTAGGATAAGTGATTTAAGCGTGAAAACACAAAGCAATAGGGTATCAAGTGTCATCATGAAAATGTTGGTCGACCAATGAACTTTTAAACCAAATATACATATTTTCTATTTGCTTATGAAACCGGCTTAAGTAGGAAAAAAAAAACTGTTTTATAATTATCGCAAAGTATTGCATGTATTTGTATTCGAAATTGTCTTTTACAAGACGTCATTACTCAAACATAAACATAAATTAAGCAATCTTAAATTTCAGCATTGCATAAAATATGGTTTCTGAGCTCAGGTATTTGTCTAGACTTATCAATAACATAGGACAGAGAAGAAAAAAAAATCTGGACCACAAAGATTGTACGGATTTGATTAAAAAGGGTCAAATTTTCGGAGGTTCCAAAAATCAAAAGTTTCACTGCACTTAGAATTGATTTGGCCGGGGCTGAAAACTTGATAAATTTACAATAAAACAGTTCCTAATTCTAAAAGGTCATCAAAATCAGTACACTTTTAACAAGCTATTATAATCTAGTTTTGACCATTATTTAAGCACATGATTACAATATCCGTTATTTAATAACAAATACAATCAAATGAACTGCTGATACAATTCAATCAAAAAGTCGTAAAGGTTTATGAAAACTTATTCATGTTCCCTATTTTAGAAAATATATAATGGTGTTGTTTAATCTCATGTTTTATTAAGAGGTCATGTCAACGGACGGGTCATTTTAAACGAAATTTATGTATATTTTTTAAATAAAGTACATGATTTTATATTGAAACAAATCTTAAAATTAATCGTTTGAAGATCTCAAGTTATATCACAGGCGTGAAATATATACCGTTTTTGAGGTAGATATAATAATATATAACTAAGGATCCGAATAATATGTATGTAAGGAAGCGTCATTTATCTATTTCTAAGTACAAACACCATTATTATTTTAATATAATTGAATAAATGAAACGATGTATAAATATATTTATGCTCTAGAATTGTAAATAAATAGCTTATAAATATAACTTCGAGACGCTTTGGTTTGTCAAACATATCACCCAGGTGTTAACAATGTTAAGGAAAACATAATGAACCCAGTTGTTTATCAAAATTTCGTCTCTACAAACCTGGTTTATGTACAGTCTTTATGTATTTATTCCGTCATCATACAGTGAATTTATCACGATTTTATTAGTGAATTATAACTAAAAAACTGTTTATTTACAAAGGTGAAATAAATCATGCGCTCATGCAGACATAATTGTAAACTTTGACTTCTTTTAGACTAATAAATCCTCTAAGATCTTGTGTTATAAATATCACGTGATAACAAATACAGAATACTGCGCAATTACAGATGCTTAAATTAGCCATGCCCATCCTAAATCTCGCACCTACCTAACAGAGACTGGGGAAATAATAAGGTATTTGTCACATTTCTGTTAATAAAAGGTGCTTAGTGAGTAATGCCAAGACATTATGTTATAAATAAAGGAGGAAGCTAATTTAAATATGATAAATCCAAAATACACTTTTTTAAATTTATATTATAGTCGTAAACGTCACACTGTTCAAGTAATGAATTTGATAGTTTTATCAAACGATTCACAATTGCGATATTGAATTGTTGTCTTTGTAAATTTATTTTGGAATCATCTTTAAAACTCATAAACATCTAAACATGTTTGTGTTTCAACAAAGAATTTAACTTATATGCAATACATTACCATTATATTGTTCGACCTTTTTTCTTGAATCCACAAAGTATTTCGTATATAAATGTATTAGAAAAAGAAAAATCAAAATAAGCGTTCTCTTGTTTGACTGGCAAAATGTTAAATGGTACATACTATTGGCCGAAATAGATAGCAAATGAATAAGTGACTTTCACTTAATCCTACTTAAGAATTTTTGCAGGAGTTCTAATACAGACATATGACGAAACACAGAGCGATCTATTACATTTTTATAATCTTTAAAATATCTCAGAATATGATCAAAGAAAATTTTTAAGAGGACAAAAAATGTCACATATGTTTGAGCTATCCGCAATCTGTATAAGCTCTTTACTTTCACTAAGAAATAATTAGTTATACAAATGTATAAGATGTAAATTTTTTGCTTGTCCCGTGTTTTATATTCCTATATTTAATGGTTAGTTTAATTCATAGCATCATTCAATTCAATTTACATATTTGATTACGTTTTTATTGAACATACAGATTTACAGCAAACTTACAGTAAGGCTGTTTTTGTTTCTTAAAAAAAGTCTTGAATCGGTAGAGAGAAAAAAAATAACAACAGATTAAACGACATTCTAGAAATTTTGCAGAAGGGTCAATGACAGGAAATTATTTAGATAAAAGCAGAAATTGTAGGCAATGCTCATACTATAATGAATTATCCGCCTTTAAAAAAAAAGAAAATAACCTGAAATGAAAAGACTAGATCGCCTTTAACTCACGCAATTAGGCTAAAAACATACATCAAAATTCAAAATTTGGTATCTTTTTTATCAGTTTATTTGCATATTCTAGTGTTTGAAATGGCAAAGCTGTTGGCTATATAGGTATTTTACATCTCATTGTTTTAGGATAGTTTAACGAGGTTTAGCTTGCTTACAATAATTGCATATTCCTCTTTATCATTATTGCTTGATGTACTACATGATTTAAAGGTACTAATGAAGACTAATAACCAGGAATATGTCGAATGTGTCAAACATTACACGCGGTTGCATGTGAGACCGGTTTAAACCAGTTAGATAAACAACAATTCTCAACTTAAAAGTTCTAGATCTATTATGCTCGAATTTAATGTTTGAAAATTATAATATTTGCTTTACTGTCTCTTTTTAATGTAAAATAAACATATTTTGGGTACACTGGTGAATATATGTTACGTGCTTAACTTATAACACTATATGTTCAAACAACACACTAAAAAGATTTGCATTATTTAAAAAATGACCAATTATAGCTTGTGCATTCTTTTATACAAATTAGAATATTAAGTTATAACTTCCTAGATTTCAACAAGATTTGCAACAACACGTAACATAGTATATCTTAAAAAGGCACTCAGAAACGAAATTAGTGCTTCCTTTTTTTAGAATTTCTACTTTACGTAATGATTTTAGAGCATGTTAAATGCTTGTCACTTGATTTAAATAGCGCTGAATGTGATAACAAATGTCATACCAAAACGTTAACAAAGAAGTGTTGCTCTTGTTACAGTACTTCTGCCGGGCTTATATCGAACAATTTGCACAACCTGATTATTGTTATATCATTCTCAGTATATTTCATAGTTATATCTTGCGTATTTTACTGGTTTCAGCGCCCCTGCTGATGAATGTTAAATTATAGTTTCTTAACACGTCTATCCAGTATTGTTTTTAAGATCCATGACATATTACATAGTATTTATATTTGTTGCAATCTATTGGCATAAGTCGATTTAAATATGCCATGTCATGCATCATTAACATAAACTTATGGATGCATACATCAAATTGAAAGGGAATCCACTAAGGTTAAAAGGCCTAAAACATAAAAAACTTCTTACAAAAATGAGCTGGGGCACTAGGGGAAATATATGCAAAGAAATGTCACAAAATATACTTTAAAATGAAAAAATGAAGCCCGATTTGAGTAAAAAGCGTTTAAAACAGCAGGCCTCCAGATTCATGCTCATTTTCATGAAAATTTTGAAAATGTCTTTGAATGTGTAATATTGTAAATATGAAGCAATGAACTCATTATCAATGGCACTTACAAACCATGTAAATTACTAAACAGTGGTAAAAATGTGCATAAATAGCCTTTACTGTGTTAGTAACGCAGTAGAAATAAAGTTGTAAATACTGAAAAATCAGTCATTTATCGCACATAATAAGTAAAAAATTACTTGAATCTTGAAACTTTTTATTTTTATTTACATGTTAGTACATTTTTCTCAAGTTTCATTTTATTGAAATATTTTGACTCATCTAGAGGCATGTAGCTTTAAACGCTTTTCATTTTAAGTGATTCTTTTTACAATTTGAATAATCATTCTGGAAAAACGAAGTGCGCGAACAATCTAAAATTTTGCACACAGATTAGTGGTCTAAATCTACACCAAATGCTACGTTTATCTGCAAAACATATTTTCAGTCCCATCATGTCAAAAAACCTCACTGGAGTCCCTTTAACAAAATGATGAAAATTAAAGTTGTTGATATCGTCGAGAAGACGATATGGTGGTAAATTTGAATGCAGCATTTCTTACTGTCACAATTAAAAGCATTGTTAAGCCTCAATTAAGGCTTCTTGTTTGGCTTTCAAACTTTCAAAACGGTATATTTACATGTAGTGAAAAAAAGAAGTGTTTTCGCTGAACTGTCACAAGTAATGTGTAATTAAATTACTATAAAAAGCATATACATATTTAGATTTGTCATTTAAGGATGGTCAGTAAAAGCATGATGTAAAAACAACAACAACAAACTGCTACCAAGTAAATTAGCAAGTATAGAAATCATACACAAAAAACATTCTGACAGATGCCAATGCATTTTCTCTTATCAGCAATATTTATTCATCTGAAAGTGATAAGCTTTATTCAAATATAATTTCTCGTTACCATTGAAAAATGCTTCCGATTCCTAACAACAATATTGCGTTTGAATTCAATTAACAGCATGATAAATAATATGTTTGCATTTTATCATTTAACATATTTTTACTTTGATAGTTTTTAAACTTTGAAGAATTATTTGCATGTAGTACATTTGTTCTGACATTTTGGATGCAGTTCCGATACGAAATACCCCCAACATACCGTTGCAATAATTTTAAATAAACATCAACTTTATGAAAGCAATTTTTTGACTTGAACCTACTTAATGGGTTCTCTACACGTTTTAATTATGTTCCAGAAGAACTTTAACAATGAATGAAAAACATCAATAAAGAATGATAGAAAATGTATATCACGTCAGCGCGCTTTCATTTCTACTTCGTTATAATCAATCTAAAGATCTAAGCTTTTCATGCGTTGAGATGATGTTCAGTCATTAATTTCACAAAATGGTATTACTAATTATGAATCAACCAGAGCAGATTAAAAGAACAACAATTGTTTGGAAGTAAGTTTGGTTAAATATGTGAAAAAAGCGCGCCTTTAGAGTAGAATAAAAAAAAGAATAACAATTTTAAGACAAATTAAAAAATAAATTTATCTGAAAAACAATGGTTCTAGTCAAGTTTGTTAAAAAATAGATACAGATTCTTTTCTCATTCAAAGTGAAAAATCATGTCTTCCTACACAAATAACTTTTCTGTTGACGTTTTTGATTCCAGCATGTTGATGAAAATGCGTCAAGACAACAATCAATAATTAATCAGTATAAACAGCCTGATTTTCGCTTCGTTATGCTAAACAGAATACATTAAAACATGTCGCTTAACGTATTTGACGGAATTATACGATGATTGTTTTGGTTTCGAAATGTTTGAATCTAAACATTTTTCAATACTTTGTATATTGATTTTAAAGCCAATACATTAACTACGAAATTGTTAAAACGTTTTCTTTCCCTCTTGGTCATCAAAAACTTACTTTATAAGTGGTTTTCGGACAGCTGTGAATGGTAAGTTAGCAATAATATCCTTCTCAGGAAGTGAAAAGAATATTGAGGTCCTTACTGAATTCATTTTGTTTTTCTATCTTATATTTAAACTTATGCTGTATGAAAACCATTATATCAAACAAAACAACGCAATAATGTATTTTCTGTTGTCCAATAATGAAATGAAATAAACTAGGTCAGATATATTTGATATTTTTTGTTTTGTTGTTGTTTTGTTTTTTTCATTGTCATGTTTGGACTTTTGATACGTAAAGAATGGTAGATTATTTGCTGGATATCAGTAAATCGCTGAAAACTTTATTTTACAGAATTCAAAGCCATGTTTCATTCAAATAAAACGAACCAAATACTCGAAGACCATGCAAAACGAATAAAAAACAATAATGATAAAAAAGATGATTATAAAGTAGAAAAAGAAAAAAAAACATTAAAATACAATATTTAATTTGTTTAAATCCGTCTGTTACATCAAAAATGAGACTGACAGTACAAAATGCATATTTTTTCACATCAAAATTTGAAGTATTTTCTTTATTTAAGTCTGATGTTTTTGTAAAAAAAAATGAAACCGAGAACATTTCAAATTATCCATATGGCTAATATAGTCACGTGCCTCGTGACGTCAAATCTATTCAACCGCGCATCATAACAGCATAAAAATATCCAGGAGATCAGTTTTTTTTCTACATTTATGTAACGCAATTCAGTCTAGGAGAATATAATAAAAAGAAAATTCCCTGAATGCGCTTCCTTTTTTTTGTACTTTCAGACTGGCGTTTCCGTCAATTTTATCTATGCCAGAAATTTCAACTGGAGTGAAAAGAATATTGAGGTCCTTACTGAATTCATTTTGTTTTTCTATCTTATATTTAAACTTATGCTGTATGAAAACCATTATATCAAACAAAACAACGCAATAATGTATTTTCTGTTGTCCAATAATGAAATGAAATAAACTAGGTATTGATATTTTTTGTTTTGTTGTTGTTTTGTTTTTTTCATTGTCATGTTTGGACTTTTGACACGTAAAGAATGGTAGATTATTTGCTGGATATCAGTAAATCGCTGAAAACTTTATTTTACAGAATTCAAAGCCATGTTTCATTCAAATAAAACGAACCAAATACTCGAAGACCATGCAAAACGAATAAAAAACAATAATGATAAAAAAGATGATTATAAAGTAGAAAAAAAACAAAACATTAAAATACAATATTTAATTTGTTTAAATCCGTCTGTTACATCAAAAATGAGACTAACATTACAAATTAAATGCATATTTTTTCACAATTAGGGGAGGGGAGGTAGTTTGTAGGCGGCCTGATAGCTTAGTCAGTATTCCGAGGGTCCCAGGTTTGAGTCTCGATCAGGCTTTACATTAAATATATATATTTTTTTAATGGAGGTGTTTCAATCATTACTCATGGCGAAAAAGTATTTAGTGAGTAAAGTATGTAAAGGATCAATGTAAAGGGATCCTTTTCAGGGGAAACCTCAGAGGATTCTTACAGTGTAGAATTACCGTCTGAATGCAAGTGTTGTACAGCTTTGAAAATTGAACATCTTATCTGTAACTTGTGCTGTACAACTAAATCCTACCGTCTGTTGAGGCCTTTAGGATGACGTTATTGTAACGTTATGAATAAAGTTTTAATTTCATTTTTGTTGTAAGTACGGGTGTAATGACATATATCATGGAGATTTGTTTTATAAAAGTAAATAGTTCAACACATAATGAGCTTTGGTAGAATATGCAAGAAAAATATCTGTCACATGTTTGCGGTTCGGAACGGAATATAATTATATGTCCATGGGAAACCCGTGAGCATTGTTACCGCACAATGGGCATTTCTTCCGGGACGGCTATTCCGATCCAAAGCGCAAGATATGACAGATTGCATTGTTATGCAATATATATCTCACAAATTGATTGTGTAAGTAACACTCTCTCAATCCACCAGAAAAGCACAGTCATGTCATTTTCCTATATATCCTTGATTTTTTCTATATATTTCCGCGATGGTGATAGATGGTTTCTAATTTGTCTAGAAAAGTATATCGAATAACCTTTTCGGGAATTCAAGCTTTACTATGCTTTTCATTTCTCACGCAGCCGAACATGTGACACATATACACATAATCCTGACAAATACATTCCTGACTACCTCCTAGAAATGATCGGGTCATCTATCATACATCTATCACACAATCTTATGCGAAAACCTTGTGATGTTTCACAGAGGATTACAAACAAACAAAAAACATTTTATGGATAAGTTTGATCTCAGACTAGTGTCAGACTGATTGCTCCCCTGAGTTGTTTTAAATTGAATAGTTTTTGTTCGGTACATTACAGATTATCATGTCTAATGCAGACTTCTGCGCAGTAAGAATTGCTCCATTGCAACATAAACAATTCCGTCCAATCCCATTCAATGTAATTTAGTAAGAGATACGGTAAATTTAAATTAAAGACAATCAATATAAGTATGTGTAATTTTAATATAAATATGCACACTTTCAAAATGTATACTAATGTCAAATTATACATGAGCCGCGTCATGACAAAACCAATATAGTGCGTTTGCGACCAGCATGGATCCAGACCAGCCTGCGCATCCGCGCAGTCTGATCTGGATTCATATTGTTAGCGATCAGTTTCTCTACTTGTAATAGAGTTGGTAAGCGAACAGCATAGAACCTAATCAGACTGCGCGGAGGTGCAGGCTGGTCTGGATCCATGCTGGTCGCAAACCAACTATGTTGGTTTTGTCATGGCGCGGCTAATACATGTATACAAAAATTAAAGCGTTACTCTCGTGGCCGACTTCAAACAACTTGATCCTCACTGCAGTTCATTCAAATCCCGCTAGGAACTTTGATTCTTTCTTCGTCTATCTTTGTTTTAGGAAATGTTGCTGGTTTCTTCTCAACTGCCTGTTTGCTAATGTACATGTTGCGGCACCTGATCAATTTCCAGCAGAGAATGTGACATGTCGCAATATGAGCTAGAATGTTACTAAAAAAACGAAAAAAAAAAATCAAAACAAACAACGGAAACAATGCTTTTTGCAATCTTGCATTACATACATTACAGACACTTCGTGTGTTACAAAAAGAAAACGATTTGTTTATTTTTGTGCCTAAAATATTAAGATACCTGAACAAATCACATATAACAAACTAAATATGTTGTCATTGTTTTTGTTTTATTTTAGGACAGTGCTATTTATTAAATGCCACTAGTTTTACTAAGCATGATATAAAGATAATACAGTTACAGCCTACATTCCCGGACTTGCTGTTAAGTGTTTCATTAAATAGAAACACTTGTGAGCATGTTAGATATCCAATTGATACTTGACTGTCACTTTGTATATTCAAGAAAATTTCACATAATTCTCTTCATCATTTCTCGGCCTCAGCAAATTAGTTAGACGGGATTAATATTTTCTTTTCATATTTCCGCGCATTTATTATGTCGATTCTTATTTTCTTGAGCAGGGAGAAAAAGTAAGCCTAGTAATAATTTGTATCATATGGATTTCATTTCATAATATAATTTGGAAGCCGTTTGTCTAGGGAAAACACGTTGCTTGTTATATGATAGGTCCGGGACTCGAGTCCTGGTTCTGACAACTGATTTTCTGAGCGTAATTTTCTAAAGTAATGTTAACATCATGTATTCTAATGAAATAAGTCAAGATATTCAAGACGATGTATGGATGTGTTTTGGATTAAAAACAAATATTTAAAATATATATATATGTACATTTGAAGACCCTGGCCAAGCAAAAGTCAATATGTATCAAAGGAAAAGAGATTATTTTGCTATGGCGATTTTTCATTCAAATTTGTAGAACATATTATGCTTGTAAGGAATCAGTTCTTTGCTTGTACAAACATCATAATAATCTGAATATAAGTATAGATAAAACGATCAAATACATCGCTCAAAATATAACTCCAAAAGGCTTTGGTATGCAAAAGCACATGTCAGCAAGCTTATAGCAATGTTTAGGAAAAACCTTACGAACCCAGAAGCATATCAAAAAGTCTTGTTTACAAACTTGGTTTATAAAGTTTGTCACCATACAGTCACCTTATCACAATTTTATGCGTAAACTATTACTTAAAGTCTGTATTATTTGCAAAGGTGAAATACATCATGCAGTCGTGCAGAAATTATCACAAACTTTGACCTTATTAAGACTTATATATCTGCTATGACGATCTTGGGTCATAAATATCATTTGGTGTTACTGTACGTGATAACATATACAGACTTCTGCAGAAATTACAATGACTAAAATTAAACATTACAATATTTTATCTTGCACTTAACATACACTGCAGAAACAATATGGCAAATGTCACTTTTCTGTGAATAACACGTGCTTAGAGAGCTATGCCAATACATTATGATATCAATAAAGAGGGAAGCTTATTTAAATATGATAAATACAAAATGCACTTTTTTAATTTATATTATAGTCGGAAACATCACAATTTTCAAATAATAAATTTTAAAGATTGTTTGCTTGATTTCTTATACAGACAATTGACGACGTCAAGACCGATCCATTAAATTTCTTTGTTCTTTAAGTATCCCAAAATATGATCAAAGACACAGGCGGAAAGAGGAGGTCGCAAATATGGATGTTTTGAACTAACTTGAATTTCAATGAGCTTTTCATTTCACTAAAATAAGTTATTTAAATGTATTAGATGCCAATTTTTTTATTGTCCTGTGTTTTATATTCCTAAATTAAATTACAAGTAAAAAAGTCATAGCATCCTTCAACTCAATTAGCATATTTGATTACATTTTCATTAAAAGTACAGTTTGACAGATAACTATGTTTATTTTTAAAGAATTGAATCAGTAAATAGAAAATAAAAACAGTTTCAACGACATTCTAGAAATTTTGCAAAATAGTCAATGACAAGAAGTCAGTTAGATGAAAAATAGAAAAAAGTATACCTTACTCAGCCTATAATAAATAATCTGCCTTTGAAATGATAGAAAATGACCTAAAATGAGACACACGCAATTAGGCTAAAAATAGAACATACATCTAAATTCAAAATAATATTCGGTATTTTATTTTTATAAGTTTGGTTTGCATATTCTAGTATTTGAAATGACAAAGCTGTAGTTTATAAATGTATTTAACATCTAATGTTTTAGGATAATTTAACGTAGTTGAGCTTGTTAACAGTAATTGAATATCCCTCTTTATCATTATTGCTTGACATTTCACTTGATTAAATGGTACTAATGAAGACTGATAACTAGGAATAAGTCAAATTTGTCAAACATTACAAGCTGTTGCATGTAACATTCGGTTTAAACCAGTTAGATAAACAACAATGCTGAACTTAAATGTTCTAGATCTATTATCATAAAATTTACTGTTTGAAACTTATTGATATAACCTCACTTTTGAATGTAAAATAAACATCTTTTGAGTACGGTGAATATATGTTACGTGTTTAATTTAAAACACTATATGTTCAAACAATCCAATAAAATATTTGCATTATTTAAAGAATGAGCCACATTTGTTTGATCAAGTTTTCCAATTATAGCATGTGCAGTTTTTTATACAAATTAGAAATATTCAGTTAAAATTGCCTAAATTTCAGCACGATTTGCAACAACGTGTAACATAGTATTTCAAAAAGATGGCACTCAGAAACGAAAGAAGTGTTTAATGTTTTAGAATTCCTACTTTACATAATGATTTAAAAGCATGTTAAATGCTTGCCACTTGAATAAAATAGCGCTGAATGTAAAAACAAATGTCATAACAAAACGTTAACAAAGAAGTGTTGTTATTGTTACAGTGCTTCTGAACGATTTGCACAAACCTATTATTTTTTATATATATATACTTCGGAGTATATTTCACAGTTATCTCTTGCGTATGCTGATGACTGTTATATTATTGTTTCTTGTAACGTTGAAATCCCTTCGGATTGCAGTATTGATAAAAGAATTAACTACTCAAAGGCAAATATCAGATTCAACTTATCAACAAAAATACAACTAACTGTCGTTAATCAGATATTATTCGCTTATATCTAATTCGTAAACAAAGCTCATTGTTTTTTGATGTTGTTGCTTTTTTGCTTCTTTTGTTTTGTTAACTCAAAATTCTTCGCTCGACCTACGATTCCTCGTTGAATTGTCCATAAGTCTGCAACAAATTTAATATCGCCGTTGAGTGTTTTGCCAATTACTTAAAGGGACTCCACTGAGGTTAAAAAGCCTAATAACATAACATTTGAATTTCTTACATAAATGAGCTAAGGCACTTAAAACAGAAATATATTCAAAGATAGTTAAGAAACATACTTTGAAATAAATTGAAAATCGTTTTTAATGCTTTTTTTAGCCCTATTTGAATGAAAAGCGTTTAAACGTTTTTCATTTTGGGTCATTTTTTTTACAATTTGAATAATTATTCTGGAAAAACGAAGTGCGCTAATGATCTGAAATTTTGCACAAAAATTAGTGTTCTTAACCTACATCAAATGGTACATTTATCTGGAAAATATATTTTCAGTCCCATTATGTCAAAAACCTCAGCGGAGTCCCTTTAAATGCGATAAATTATCGAACTCAAAATTCAAACAATCATTGACATTATCAAACTATTATCAAAAGAGTAATTTGCACGCTCTCCTGAAGCCCAACATACTATGATCAGAAAAGAATATTGCAGAATGTGTGGCGAGCGATCGTTGTTTTGATAGGTGTTGCATTATTTGGTTCTTACATGTCTTATGAATTTACAATATATTGTCTATATGTTCAAAATTAGATTAAAAGAATTTTATTTTAGCCTGTACATTATTCCTTTTTAACCAATCGTCCATGTAATAAGTCCAGATGAATCGTAAGCAGACAATTTCTTGTGGTTTTGCATTATTTATTGGAGTCATTCTATCATAAACATTCTTTGTAAAACATTTTTGCATAACGTTTCTACATTGTATAATGTAACCCGAGGTGATAAATTGCGCAGTACAGTGGTATGAGTGAAATTGCAAATTAATTGTGGTTCGTTTCTCATTTGCTATATACCATGGTTGTAAAATGCACAGTACAGCGGTTCTCGTCCAATTGTTATTTCATTGACGCCATCTGAGACAAGGTGTCTTATTGTTGTAAAATGACAAATATATCCCGGCATTTATGACATGCAATTATTCTCCTTCACACATTTCTGTCTAGAATTCTTTAAGATCCATGACATATTGCATAGAATTTATATTTGTCGCAATCTTTTGGCACTAATCTGTTGAAATTTAAATATGCAATGCCATGCATCATAAACATAAACTTATGGATGCATACATCAAATTGAAAGGATATCCACTGAGGCTTTAAAGCCTATAAACATAAAAAAATGAATTTCTTACATAAATAGCTGGGGCACTAGGGGCAATGTTTAAAGAAAGTTAAGAAATATACTTTTAGATAAATTGAAAATCGAATTTTCATGCCTTTCTTAGCCCGATTTGAGTGAATTGTGGGTGTTTTTTACAATTTGAAAAATTATTCTAGAAAAATGAAGTGCGCGAACGATCTGAAATTTTGCACACAGATTAGTTGTCTAAACATACATCAAATGGTACATCCATCTGGAAAAATATTTTCAGTCCCATCATGTCCAAAAATCTCAGTTGAATCCCTTTAACAAATGATGAAAATAAAAGTTGTTTATATCGACGAGAAGACAATATGATGGTACATTTAGAATGCAACTTAACTTTTCTTACTGTCACAGTTAAAAGCATTGTTAAGCCTCAATTGAGGCTTCTTGTTTGGCCTTCAAACTTTCAAAACCGTATATTTACATGCACTGAAAAAAGAAGTCACAAGTAGTATGTTAAAAATCATATACATAATATTTAGATTTGTGAGTATCATTTAAGGATTTTCATTAAAAGCATGATGTAAAAACAACAACAACAAACTGCTACCAAGTAAATTAGCAAGTATAGAAATCATACACAAAAGCATTCTGACAGATGTCAATGCATTGTCTCTAATCAGCAATATTTATTCATCTTAAAGCGATAAGCTTTATTCAAATATAATTTCTCGTTACCATAGAAACATGTTTCCGTTTCCTGACAACAATGTTGGGTTTGAATTCAATTAACAGCATGATAAATAATATGTTTGCATTTTATCCTTTAACATATTTTAATTTTGATATTTTTCAAACTTTGAAAAATGTTTTGCACGTAGAACATTTGTTTTGACATTTTGGATGCTGTTTCGATACGAAATACCCCAGAATAACAATGCAACAATTTTAAATAAGCATCAACTTAATGAAAGCAATTTCTTCATTTAAACCTACTTGGGTTCTTCTTCTTTGTGTTTGACTGTGACTGCACGTTTCAATTATGTTAAAGATGTATTTTAACAATGAATGTACAACATCAATAAAGAATGATAGGAAATGGCAAAATGTATATTACGTTAACGCTTTCATTTCTCCTTCGTTATGAAACGTATTTTTAATTAATTTAATGAGCTTTTGAAATGATTTTCAGTCATTAATTTCCCATAATGATATCACTTATCAACAGAAACCAGAGCATATTTTAATAAGAATTATAATTGTTTGGAAGTTCAATTTTTATATTATAAATAAAAAATAATTTGCCTTTAGAGTAGAATAAAAAAGAGAATAATTAGTTTTAAGACAAAGGAAAATAAAGTAATCTAACAAACAAAGGTTCTTGTACTGCAATTCAAAGATTTAACCTAACTTAAGCGAATTTCGTTAACCTAACTTAGAAATAGAAACATGCTTTTTCTTTTTTTGTTTATTCAAAGTTGAATAAATGTTATCCTACACAAATAACATTTTAATTTTCTGTTATCTTTGTCATATTTTTTTTAATTCCTGCATGGTGCTGACAATGCGACAAAAATCAACAATATACAATTCATCAGCATAAACAGTTTTGTTTATGCCTTGAAATGCTATGATATTGTTTGACATTGAAATATGTCGCTTTAAAGTTACATTATACAATGGTAGTTTTAGTTTTGAAATGTTTGAGTCTTAACATTTCACAATAATCTGTATTACATTATTGTTTTGATATGCATTATTTTGGTGGCAACATTGTTAATCCGTTCCTTTCCTCTCGGACATCACAAGCAATTAAACAAGACCTTTATTTCATAAGTGGTTTCGGACAGCTGAGAATAGTAAATAAGCAATTATGTCCTTCTCAGGAAGTGAAAAGAATACTGTATTATTTTGTTTTATAATCTAACGCTTTATGAAAAGCATTATATCGGACAAAACAATGTAATAGTTCAATGTATTAAATATATATTATACTGTTGTCCAATAATAAAATGAAATAAACTTGGTCAGATATATTTGATAGTTTTTGTTTTGTTTATGTTTTGTTGTTACCATTATCATGTATGGACTTTTGACAAGATACTCTTCTCGTCACGTATAGAATGTTAGATTATGTGCTGGATATCATTAACTCGCTGAAAAAAATATTTTACACAATTCAAAGCCATGTTTTATTTACTAATAGATAAAACGCACCAAATACTCGTACACTATGTAAAACGAATAAAAAACAAATATTTATGATAAAAATGATGATTATAAAGCAGTTTTCAATACAAATATTCAATATACATCAAGCTACAGTTTTAACTCATTAAAAAGATGTTGAATTGAATTTTTGAAAAAATCGTATGTGATGTTTAAAATGAGACTTACTGTTTTTGTAAAAAGGAAACCGAGAAAATTTCAAATTATGGCTAATATAGTCACGTTGATCGTGACGTCAAATATATTCAACCGCGCATCATAATAACATATAAATATCAAGGTGATAAGTCATTGAAAAAAGAAAATTTTGTTTTGTTTTACATTTATGTTACGCAATTCAGTCTATGAGAATATAATAAAAGAAAAAATTCCATGAATGCGCTTCCTTTTTTTGTATATCAGACTGGCGTTTCCGTTAATTTTACCCTTGCCAGAAATTTTAACTGGCATGGGGGTGCCAGATGAGTCGCGTGCTGTACAATGACACACTTAGGATGACGTTATTTTAGCGTTATGAATAAAGTTTTAATTTCATACTCTATTGTAAGTACGGGTGTTATGACATATTCCATGGAGAATTGTTTTATAAAAGTAAAGAGTTAAACACATTATGAAATTTAGTAGAATATGCAAGAAAAATATCTTTCACATGTTTGCAGTTCGAAACGGAATATATATGTCCCGCAAGCCTTGTTACCGCGCAATGGGCATTTCTTCCGGGACGGCTATTCCGATCCAAAGCGTAACATATGACAAATTGCATTGTTATGAATTATATATCTCACAAATTGATTGTGTAACACTCTCTCAATCCACAAGAAAAGCACAGTCATATGTCATTTTCCTATATATCCCGGATTTTTCCAAATTTTCCGCGATGGTGACATATTGTTTCTAATTTGTCTAGAATATATATATCGAATAACTTTTTCGGAAATTCAAGCTTTACTATGTTTTGCATTTCTCACGCAGCCGAACATGTGACACATAAATAAATACTAGACAAATACATTCCTGACTACCTCCTAGAAATGATCATGTCATCTATCATCATTCGCGGAACTGCACACACTCTTGAACGAAAACCGTGTGATTTTCTTACAGAGGATTACAAACAAACAAGCATTTATGGATAAGTTTGTTCTCAGACTTGTGTCAGACTGATTGCTCCCCTGAGTTGTTTTAAATGCAAACGATTTTGTTCGTTACATTACAGATTATCATGTCTGATGCAGACTTCTGCGCAGTAAGAAATGCTCCATTGCAACATAAACAATTCCGTCCAATTTCATTCAATGTAATGTAGCAAGAAATACAGAAAAACATAAATTTAAATTAAAAACAATCAATATGATTATGTGTAATTTTGATATAAATATGCACACTTTCAGCATGTCTATATGTATACATAGAATTTCACAATCTTTGAAATTAATGCATTACTCTCTTGGCCGACGTGAAACAACTTTATCCTCACTGCTGTTCATTCAAATCCCGCTAGGAACTTTGATTCTTCCTTTGTCTGTCTTTTGCACATGTTTCGGCACCTGATTTTTTTTCCAGCAAAGACTGTGGCATGTCGCAATATGAGCTACGATGTAACTAAAAAAAATGAAAACAAAAATCAAAACAAACAACGGAAACAATGCTTTTTGCAATGTTGCATTACATACATTACAAACGCTTCGAGTGTTATAAAAAAAAAAACGATTTGTTTATTGTTGTGCCTTAAATATTAAGATACCTGAAAAAATCACATATAATAAACTAAATATTTTGTCCTTGTTTTTGTTTTATTTTAGGACCGTGCTATAAAGTCAATGCCACTAGTTTTACTTAGCATGATATAAAGATAATACATTTACAGCCTACATTCACGGACTTGCTGTCTAGTGTTTCTTAAAGTAGAAACACTTGTGAGCATGCTAGGTATTCAATTGATATTTGACTGTCAATTTATACATACAAGATAACTTTACCTTATTCTCTTATTTTTTTACGGAGTCACGGGATTGATATTTTCTCTCATTATTCTCCCGCATGTTAGGCTTCTTATTTTCTGATTTCTTTTCTAAGTAAAAATAGTGACATTTAATTAATAGCACGGACTCAAATAAAACAAAAAAAGATGACAAATTATTTAGTTTGTAATAGGTGATGAAGTTAGGTTTTTTAATAGGATTCGACTCACAAAATGCATCCGAATGATCATCACATAATGATTCAGCATGTTTTCCATTGACCAAATGCTTCCTATTGTGTTTGAAAAATCCAGAATCAAACCAAAAATAATTTAATTAAGAATTTCAATTTCGGTTTTTAATCATTTTGATTCAAATTAACACTGCGCTTGCTTCATTCTCTCTGCACCAGAAAAACAACAACACACTGACATGTTGTTTAATGGGAAATATTAAAAGAAAATATCAGAAAACATCAAAAAGAATGTTATGTATAATTTAATGCAAACATAACAGGATTAACAGCAACTACTTGATAAATCAGTATCAAAAATTAAAACAATTCTATTTGTACTTTTCTTTTGTCCGTACCTAAAAATAATTATCTACGACTGTTTTGCAGTGACTCCATTCTACATTTATGACCAGACGACGAGAATGCAAATATTGTTAAAGATGTTATACCATACTCATAGATATATAACAATTACTTGTGCAAAATTTGTGAACACTTACAACAATCATTTTCATTCTTAGTATATTTTGTTTCATCTTTTGCGTTTTCTTTCTTTTCTGTGTTGTTTTTATTCATTTTTTTCAATATTAATTGTGGTTTAGTAAAGATTGAAATTTTATGTTCATTTTATAGACTTTTTTTATATTTTGACTTAAATAGCGTAAATTAGCAATTTTCAGAACAGACCTAGCCCTCCTTTAGAATTGTTGCTATGACTGCATTCTCATTTACATATATGAAACTTTGGAAAAAAAGACTTGATATTTAACCTTTTCACCAAATTTTGTTTTTAATCAACGTGGGTAAGTTATGTTTAGGTTTATATTTATTTCTGCAATTTTAAGGTGAGAGTTTTTGTTTTAATATTTTATTTAGGTAAACATTTAAATGTTTTGGTCGCTCTCTCTATATATAAAATGAAATCTTTAACATGATCGTGTATTATTTTTAATTCTACAGGCAATATTGGACGGCAAACGTGTAAGGTCACACATATATCATGAACATGTTACAAAACGTGCAAATCTTACCAAGCTACTAAAATTAAACATTCGAAAATATCTGGTTTTCTTTTTGCCACAATCTGTGAAATACAATTACAGTAGCGGAAATGTAGTTAACGACCATATTTGAAAATGAATTGAGAAATGGTCATGACTATAGACCGTCTTACCACGCCGTCCGTTGCTATGAAAACTCGACCGGAAGTAGTATTTTCTACGTAGGGCAAAAAGAGCATCGCCCAATATAGAAATATAGTAGAAGTTGATAAACAATTTAGTTTAAGGTAAGTATCGATTTTAATTGGCAAGAAATATCCTAAACATTTTGTTTTAGAATGGCCAATGGGATACCCAGATTTCAGTTTCTAATTCTAAAATGACAAGAAAAGTATTTTGCTTGTTTCATTCAAATTGTTAAGGTACTTTTTTATAATTTCTGTTGTTTTATTTTTATTTTTTCTATTTTTGCATTTAATCAAAATATTTCTTAGCATTAATTTCAATTCGACAAAACCATATTGAAGACGGATGGAAATTAACAACGTTCGCCGATGCATGTCTACATTCAAAAGCGTTTACATAATTATATTTGTATCAATTTTTCATTACCCATAGGTATATTACTTCATTTCTCAAAAAAACATTATTACAGCATATCTAATCCGAATTCAAGTTGACAAAGAAATGTAACAACAATAAGAACTATCCCGAAAATTCGACGGCAAACAGTAGTGCATCAAGCTATAAATTCACTGTCTGGTTGATGTAAAATTATTGTTTATATTGTTATAATATGTATACGAAATGATTACGGAATATTCAGAATGAAAGGAATCCACCAGTATTCTTCATTGAGACCGGGTAGACATCCGTGAAATAATCAGCAACAAATTAGATTAGCATTGAACTTTTTGTCCCCGAACAATTTATTCTGATTACTTATAACATTCATGTATATTAAATTTTTTTAAAAAATGGGCTTTTAAGGAAATTCGTTTTTCAATATTTTTTTTGTAACTTCTGTGACACTTGGGCCATGTGGAGACTCTTGAACGTCTGATTTATAAATTTTGTCAACGATTTTATACTTGTTGTTCGATCTTGAAGGTCACTTCCCACTGTTTAATCATTCCTTTGATATGTGACACACTTTTTTAAATTTGTTAGATAGTGTCTTCTCTGTTGTATGCAGGCTTCATTTCCTATGGAAATTCCATTTTATAAAGTTCCGCCAGTTTTAACTTGTTTAAAGGACAACATTATTTTACTTGGTTAAGTCGGGCCTGCTTGAAAGTTTCTTGAAAACGCCCGAATAACACATCTGCAGATATTTCTTAATTTCAAAATTTAACCATTTCAATTTTGAAGCGTTGCATTATCTTTGAATCACAGAACATAAAAAGAAACATGCAATTATCACTACCGTTTAAGAATAGCCTCAATACAACATTTTAAATATTCATACTTTTTATTCTTAATTACAGAATCGGGATTTATCTGCTTTACTGGCATTGGGTTAACCACTAATGACCAAAACTACTAAACAATACGATAAACAATGACAAACAAAAATAAAATAAACAAAAGATAGCAGACGGGAGAATTATTGTGTACCGCTCAAGCCGGTGCTAGGGAACGCGAGGGATGTTGCACTTTTCATGATCCCTAATGAACAAATACAATCAAGCCGAGTCTGCAAAATCAATGGCATATTTCTGTGATAATCCTTCTGGTTGATCGACCTTTTTCCAAACGTGTTCCTTATTTGATATGTCCAAGTGATAAATATTTCATTAAGTAAAGTATATTTTAATGAATTTTACGATTGCCACCATTATCACCATTTTCAGACGTCAATTTTAAATATATTCTTATTGATAATGTCGCAGACAGACAAAGTTGCTTCTAGCACACTTAACTTTTGTGTTTAAATGCACACTATTCCTAGAAAAATCATTCTTTTAAAGTAAGTAGCGCTGAATGTGATGTAATGTGTCATTAGGAGAGTTCAGTGTAAACAAAATAATACTTTAACTTCCATGCAAAATACAAATTCACTATAATAATTAATAATAAATTTGAAATATTAATTAAGAGCAAAGAAAGCAAAATATATATAGTTCATCTATATGGCTAATGATTTTTTGTTTTGTTTTGAAACCGTAAAAAGATACACAAATGAAAAGTTATTTTTATGAATTAAGACCCAGCATTTTAAAAATAAAACATGTGCATAATTATCTTTATCTAAAAATTCATTCATATGTGTGGGACAAAATTCACATATAACATCTGTTAATAGAAATGTTCAAAAGAAATAACTGTAGTTGTGCTATATATTTATAAGCGACATTATTAAATCATTTGGACACTTATGTATAAAAATGTTATATCCACCTCAAGAACAGTTAATTTGTGATGCTATTGATATAAACTGAGACCTTTAAACGATAATTTTAAAGAATGTTATAGATATAAAAGCAAATACGGTTATGTGAAAATGAATCTCTAAAAATATTGTTTTGCGAAATCACCTGATGACATGACCTTGTTAAAAAACATTAAATTAAAAAACAACAGTATAACATGTTATCTAAAATTGCCAATTGAACATGAATAAGATCCCGTGAAAGTTTATATATTTTTTATTGAATTGTATCAATAGTTGCGTTAATTGCTTTCGTTATCAAACAGCGGGTATTTGATTTGACAAATGAAGTTGTTGAACTCTTGTGCGTAAACATTGGGTCACTAGTCAAGACTAGATAAGGAAACCTGTAAATGTTTAATAATTTTCATAAAATAGAGAATAGATTATAGAATATAGAACTTAGTCTAATTAATTATTAATTTATCAAGTTTTCATCTTAGAACAAAACAAAGAAACACAGAATTCCAAATGAAAGCCTAGCATGGTAAAATTGAAAATAAGGCTTGACCCTGTTCAATGACGGTACTGGGAATTGCAAGTTACCCTCCAATTACCGGTTTAAGTAGAACAATTAAACACGAAATTGTAAATTCAGAAACATTTGCACATATGTTCATACGGCGGTTATCGTGGAATCTTCGATGTGACACAATAGTTCCTATCTATGAAACGCGGCGTTTGATCCCAACTAATAGCAGTGAAACCTTTGATTTTTGGAGCCTCCGAAAATCTTTACTTTGTTAATTGCTAAGTTAACTCGGTGCAAACATTAAGGTACTGAAACTTCTTCTTCTAAACGAATACATAAAATATATTTTTCCGACGCAAGTATAGAGTATTCAATTGTGCTGTTGTAGATTGCTATGCTATTTTATGTTTAAGCAATTCCCCGTCGACTTTGACATTTTGTGAAAGACAATGTTGTAAACAAATACATGTAATTCTCTGCGAATATAACAAAGTTATGCCGGTTTTATGAACAAACAGAAACGATTGATAACTGGTTTATATATTCATTGGTCGACACATACTTTCATGTAGAAACCTATTTGCTTTATGATTTCACGCTTAAATCACTTATCTAAACAATCTTTCATTTATGAAATCTCATTTTTCTACCTTGAACATTAGACATTTTTTTTTAAGAATGTGTTTGAAACTTATCGTAGCAGATAATGCTGTTATATGATTTGCATTTGTCATTTCCTTGGCTTCTTTTCATAATTGCTGTTTCCAGTGTAACAATTGGCTAAGTAAGTTACTTTGCTATAGCAAATTGTTATATCGGTTGTATAATCAGTAATTCAATAGAATTTCTGTCCAAAGCAAAACAAATCAAAAACAACAACAAACCACCATAGTATGTAACATGTTGACAATCTACTTTTTGTACTTATAGGTTTCTATTTTCTTAAATAGATCATTCGTTTGAGAGTAAAACAAATAAGCATTTTTTAACAAAATTATCATAGATTTATTTAGTCGGTTACTCTATACATTATTATCATAGTATTTGTTTACGTTTTTCGGCTAGCATTAATTCAATGCAAGTATGGATAATTGTGTAATATTCAGATCGTGCTTTCATTTGTGAAATTTTATAACTATCAAACATATTGCGATCACTGCCATTATAGATTGACAAGCCTATACTCAAACAAGTAATACAAATATTACAAATGATATCAAATCGTTTTGGCCTGCACATATATTATGATATTATAATAGTCCTGTCCTTTTCCATTCCTAAATCTACCTTAGATTTGAAGCCAAATACATGATAATTTATCTTGAGTCAAATGTTTGTGGTGTTTCTTAAGAGGGTCACATTAAACAAAAAGTATTGTTATGACGTTGTTGTTTTTTCATCTTTTTATGTGTTGAACAGATAATTTAGGCATTCCATGCTTTGTTATCTATCTCTAAGTATAAACGTCAAAGTAATATAATTATAAGTATAAATAAAACAATTACTTACTTTTGTAGAATCGTACATTATTTGCTAAGATTTTTGTTTCTACAAAACGCTTTGGTTCGCAATTTCTCATGTCACCAAGCTTGTATCAATGTCTATAAACCCCTACCGAACCCAATAGATCGGGATTCTATTATATCACGGTACTTTACGTTTATCAGAAAATATTTTAATATGCAATATATGCATGCGTCAATTAGTTTATTTCGTTTTTTTTATTAGTTTAGTAATTCACTTATAACAATGATAAAACACTCTCACAAACAAATACACACGCGAATGTGTGTGATTAATTCAAGATTGCCACATTTAGCAGAGATTATTCTGCTATGGCGATGTTTTCATTGACATTTGTTGAACATATTATGTTTGTAAGGAATCATTTCTTTGCTTGTACAAACATCATAATAATCTGAATATAAGTATAGATGAAACGATCAAATAAATCGCTCAAAAATATAACTCCAAAACGCGTTGGTATGTAAAACCACATGTCAGCAAGCTTATAACAATGTTTAGGAAAACCTAACGAACCCGGAACCATATCAAACAGTCTTGTTTACAAACTTGGTTTATAAAGTCTGTCATCATACAGTCACCTTAATACGATTTTATGCGTAAACTATTACTTAAAGTCTCTAATGTTTGCAAAGGTGAAATACATCATGCAGTCATGAAGTTATAATCACAAACTTTGATTTTTTAAGACATATATATCTGCTATGATGATCTTGGGTCATAAATATAATTTGGTGTTACTGTACGTGATAATAAATACAGACTTCTGCGCAACAACAATGACTAAAATTAGACATGCCAGTCTTTAATCTTGCAAACTGCATAATAACATGGTAATTGTGACATTCCTGTAAATAAAACGTGCTTCGAGAGCTATGCCAAGACATAATGAAATAAATAAAGGAGGAAGCTAATAAACATATGATGAATTCAAAATACACTTTCCAAATTTAAATTATAGTCGTAAACGTCACAATATTCAAATAATGAATTTGATAGTTTTATTACATAATTCACAATTGCGGATATTGAATGGTTGTCTTTGTAAAACTCATTTTGTAATCATCTTTAAAACTCATTAAAATCTAAACATGTATGTGTTTCAACATAGAACTCAACTTATATGCTATACATTACTACCATAATGTGAGACTCTTTTTCTTGAATCAACTTAGTCTTTCTTTTGAATATATTAGAAACTTATCGCATGATTTGGAACATTTTCTTTGTTCTTCCTAACGCATTATGCTCAGTACACTTTCAATGATCATTTGGAAATTGTATTGATATATGGCAGTACAGTTTTTTTCATTGATTCATATAGGAAAAATAACCAACGAGAAATGAACTTTTGTTGTTGTTGTTTTTTTTCTCTGATATATATTAAAAAAATGAAATTGCGATAAAACAGTTAATCAATAATAGTTGATGAAACTCGTTAGTTATGATGGTATATCACTGGCTGAGGCGACATCTCGGGATGTTTCCGACGGCCTCGACATCTTTTAAGAGAAACAAACCTTTATGTCGCCCAGCCTGTGTTATATCCTCGTAACTAACTCGTTTCATATACTATAAAAATTTCATCAAATGAATAAGCGTCCTCAAATAAGGCTTGCAAAATGCTTCATACTATTGACCGAAATAAATAACAATATATTAAGTGACTTTTTTAATTTTCTGCCGTTTATTTTTATTTTTCTTAAGATTGTTTGCTTGATTTCTTTTACAGACATATGACGACGTACAAAACAATCCATTACATTTCTTTATTCTTATAAGTATCAAATTATGATTAAAGACACAGACGAAAAAAGGAGGTCGCAAATAACGATGTTTTGAACTAACTGCAATTTCAATAAGCTTTTAATTTCACTAAAACAAGTTTTTCAAATGTATGAGATGTCATTTTTTTAATGCCCTGTGTTTTATTTTCCTATCTTAAATTGTAAGTAAAAAGTCAAAGCATCATCCAACTCAATTAGCATATGTAATTACATTTTCATTAAAAGTACAGATGGACGGATAACTATGTTTCTTTAAAAAATGAATCAGTAAATAGGAAAAATAACAACAGTTTCAACCACATTCTAGAATTTTTGCAAAATCGTCAATGAAAATAAGTCATTTAGATGAAAAACAGAAAATATTGTCGCGAATGATCGCGATTATCAACCTTTGTTATTATTTGAATAGAGATTAAAATTATAAAAATATTGATAAATAGTTATTGGGTGTTCATTTCATAATGGTTACATTGTTAAAGGATTTGTATTAATAATCAATGATGTATAACGTTTATAATCATCTAGATACTGCTAAAAATGATTGATGTATTTGTTCTGGTGTATTTTTGTTGTAATTAAGAATGTAATAGTTACTTTCATCTAGAATAATATTTCATTGTAAATATTGCTAATATTGTGTCAATGTTCCTTTATTCTAAAAGGTAAATGTTTTCTGAAAAGTATTATAAAAAGCATTTAAATATTTTCTTCAAACTTGATTGTATTTAAAAGTGTGTTAAAAGTTAAAGTTGTTAAAGGTAAAAGAGTATTAAATATAAAAGTGAAACAAGACAACTAGTTTATTGCCCTTAGTTAAAAATATTGATAAAAGATCATGTGTAAAGGATTATATTCCAGTGTGCTGATTTAGAACCCGGATTTACAAAATACATAATTATTGCTCTCCCACAACAGAAACTAAAAGAAACCTGTAGAAGATCATCATACTGATTGGCGCCTATAATGCACAGCCTTTAATAAATAACCTGCCTTTGAAATAATAGAAAATGACATTAAATGAAAAGATTAAATCGCCTTTAACACAAGCAATTAGGCTAAAAATTGAACATACACCTAAATTCAAAATAATATTTGGTATACTTTCTTATTAGTTTGGTTTAAATATTCTAGTTTTTGAAATGACAAAGCTGTAGTTTATAAATGTTTATAGTTATCTCTTGCGTATTTTACTGGTTTTAGCGCCCCTGGTGATAAATGTTAAATAATAGTTTCTTGTAACTTTGAAATTCCTTCGGAGTTCATTTACAATATTGCAGTATTGAAAAAAGAATTAAATATTCAAAGGCAAATTACAGATTCAATTTATCTCGAAAAATACAACTAACTGTCTCTTATCAGATATTATTCGCTAATGTCTAATTATTAAACAAAGCTTATTGGGTTTTTTTTCTTATTTTTTCTTTTCTTTCCTTTGGTTTGTTAACTCATTGTTCTTCGCTCGACATACAATTCCTCGTTGAAACGTCCGTAAGTCTGCAACAACTTTAATATCGACGTTGAGTTTTCTGCCAATTACTTAAATGCGATAAATTATCTAACTTAAAATTCAAACAATCATGCACATTATCAAACTATTATCAAAATAGTAATTTGCACGCTCTCCTGAAGCTCAACATACTGTGAACAGAAAATAATATTGTAGAATGTGTTGCGAGCGATCAGTGTTTAATAGGTGTTGCATTATTTTGTTCTTATGAATTTACAATATATTGTCTATATGTTCAAAATTTAGCCTTTACATTATTCCTTTTTAACCAATCGTCCATGAAATAAGTCAAGATGAATCGTAAGCAGACAATTTCTTGTGGTTTTGCATTATTTATTAGTGTTATTTTAAAATAAACATTCTCTGTAAAACATTTTTTCATAACCTTTCTACAATGTATAATTTAACCCTTGGTGATGAATAGCGCAGTACAGTGGTATGAGTGAAATTGCTATTTTAATTGTGGTCCGTTTGTCATTTTCTGTATACCTTGGTTGTAAAATGCACAGTACAGCGGTTCTCGTCCAATTGTTATTTCATTGACGCCGTCTGAGACAAGGTGTCTTATTGTTGTAAAATGACAAATATATTCCGGCATTTATGACATGCAATTATTCTCCTTCACACATTTCTGTCTACAATTCTTTAAGATCCATGACATATTGCATAGTATTTATATTTGTCGCAATCTATTTACATTATTCTGTTGAAATTTAAATATGCAATGTTATGCATCATAAACATTAACTTTAAGATGCATACATCAAAGTGAAAGGAAATCGACTGCGGTTTTAAAGCCTAAAACATAAACAAATGAATTTCTTACATAAATAGCTGGGGCACTAGGGGCAATGTTTAAAGAAAGTTAAGACAATATTTTATTAATATACTTTTAAATAAATTGAAAATCGAATTTTTATGCCTTTCTTAGCCCGATTTGAGTGAATTTTGGGTGTTTTTTTACAATTTGAATAATTATTCTAGAAAAATGAAGTGTGCGAACGATCTGAAATTTTGCACACAGATTAGTATTCTAAACCTACATCAAATGGTACGTTTATCTGGAAAAATATTTTGAGTCCCATCATGTTAAAAAAACTCAGTTGAATCCCTTTTACAAAATAATGAAAATAAAAGATTTTTATATCGGCGAGAAGACAATATGATGGTAAATTTAGAATGCAACATAACATTTCTTACTGTCACAGTTAAAAGCATTGCTAAGCCTCAATTGAGGCTTCTTGTTTGGCCTTCAAACTTTCAAAACCGTCTTTTTGCATTCAGCGAAAGAAGAAGTGTTTTCGTTGAACTGTCACAAGTAATGTGTTATAAAGTTGAGTTAAAAACGATATACATATTTAGATTTGTGAGTATCATTTAAGCATTGTCAGTAAAAGCATGATGTAAAAACAACAACAACAAACTGCTTCGAAGTAAATTTGCAAGTATAGAAATCATACACAAAAAGCATTCTGACAGATGTCAATGCATTTTCTCTTATCAGCAATATTTATTTATCTTAAAGTGATAAGCTTTATTCAAATATAATTTCTCGTTACCATAGAAACATGTTTCCGTTTCCTGAAAACAATGTTGGGTTTGAATTCAATTAACAGCATGATAAATAATATGTTTGCATTTTGTCCAATAACATATTTTAACTTTGACATTTTTCAAACTTTGAAGAATGTTTTGCACGTAAAGCATTTGTTTTGACATTTTGGATGCAGTTTCGATACGAAATACCCAAAAATACTATTGCAACAATTCTAAATAAACATCAACTTAATGAAAGTACTTTTCATATTGGACGGCAAACGTGTAAGGTCACACATATATCATGAACATGTTACAAAACGGGCACATCTTACCAAGATACTAAAATTAAACATTGGAAAATATCTGGTTTTCTTTTTGCCACAATCTGTGAAATACAATTACAGTAGCGGAAATGTAGTGAACGACCATATTTTAAAATGAATTGAGAAATGGTCATGACTATAGACCGTTTTACCACGCCGTCCGTTGCTATGAAAACTCGACCGGAAGTAGTATTTTCTACGTAGGGCAAAAAGAGCATCGCCCAATATAGAAATATAGTAGAAGTTGATAAACAACTTAATTTTAGTTTAAGGTAAGTATCGATTTTAATTGGCAAGAAATATCCTAAATATTTTGTTTTAGAATGACCAATGGGATACCAAGATTTCAGTTTCTAATTCTAAAATGACAACAAAAGTATTTTGCTTGTTTCATTCAAATTGTTAAGGTACTTTTTTTAATTTCTGTTTTTATATTTATATTTTCTATTTTTGCATTTGATCAAAATATTTCTTAGCATTAATTTCAATTCGACAAAACCATATTGAAGACGGATGGAAATTAACATCGTTCGCCGATGCATGTCTACATTCAAAAGCGTTTACATAATTATATTTGTAACAATTTTTCATTACCCATAGGTATATTACTTCATTTCTCAAAAACATTGTTACATCATATCTGATCCGAATTCAAGTTAACAAAGAAATGTAACAACAATAAGAACTATCCCGAAAATTCGACTGCAAACAGTAGTGCATCAAGCTATAAATTCACTGTCTGGTTTTTTTAAAAAATGGGCTTTTAAGGAAATTCGTTTTTCAATATTTTTTTTGTAACTTCTGTGACACTTGGGCCATGTGGAGACTCTTGAACGTGTGATTTATAAATTCTGTCAATAATTTTATACTATTTTTTATCTTGAAGGTCACTTTTCACAGTTTAATCATTCCGTGGATATGTGACATGTTTTTTAAACTTGTTATTTAGCGTCTTCTGTGTTGTATGCAGGCTTCATTTCCTTTTTTGAAATTCCATTTTATAAAGTTCCGCCTGTTTTAACTCATTTAAAGGACAACATTATTTTACCTGGTTAAGTCGGGCCTGCTTGAAAGTTTCTTGAAAACGCCCGAATAACACATCTGCAGATATTTCTTAATTTCAAAATTTAACCATTTCAATTTTTAAGCGTTGCATTCTCTTTGAATCACAGAACATAAAAAGAAACATGCAATTATCACTACCGTTTAAGAATAGCCTCAATACAACATTTTAAATATTCATACTTTTTATTCTTTACAGAATCGGGATTTATCTGCTTTACTGGCATTGGATTAACCACTAATGACCAAAACTACTAAACAATACGATAAACAATGACAAACAAAAATAAAATAAACAAAAGATAACAGACGGGTGAATTATTGTGTACCGCTAAAGCCGGTGCTAGGGAACGCGAGTGATGTTGCACTTTTCATGATCCCTCATGAACAAATACAATCAAGCCGAGTCTGCAAAATCAATGGCATATTTCTGTGATAATCCGTCTGGTTGATCGACCTTTTTCCAAACGTGTTCCTTATTTGATATGTCCAAGTGATAAATATTTCATTAAGTAAAATATGTTTTAATGAATTTTACGATTGCCACCATTATCACCATTTTCAGATGTCAATTTTAAATATATTCTAATTGATAATGTCGCAGACAGACAAAGTTGCTTTTAGCACACTTACCTTTTTTGTTTAAATGCACACTATTCCTAGAAAAATCATTCTTTTAAAGTAAGTAGCGCTGAATGTGATGTAATGTGTCATTAAGAGAGTTCAGTGTAAACAAAATATTACTTTAACTTCCATGCAAAATACAAATTCACTATAATAATTAATAATAAATTTGAAATATTAATTTCATAAGAGCAAAGAAAGCAAAATATAGTTCATCTATATGGCTAATGATTTTTTGTTTTGTTTTGAAACCGTAAAAAGATACACAAATGAAAAGTTATTTTTATGAATTAAGACCCAGCATTTTAAAAATAAAACATGTGCATACTTATCTTTATCTAAAAATTCATTCATATGTGTGGGACAAAATTCACAATTAACATCTGTTAATAGAAATGTTCAAAAGAAATAACTGTAGGTGTGCTAAATATTTATAAGCGACATTATTCAATCATTTGGACACTTATGTATAAAAATGTTATATCCACCTCAAGAACAGTTAATTTGTGACGTATAAACGATAATTTTAAAGAATGTTATAGATATAAAAGCAAATACGGTTATGTGAAAATGAATCTCCTTTGTTTAAAATCTAAAAATATTGTTTTGCGAAATCACCTGATGACATGACCTTGTTATAAAACATTAAATAAAAAACAACAGTATAACATGTTATCTAAAATTGCCAATGGAACATGAATAAGATCCCGTGAAAGTTTATATATTTTTTATTGAATTGTATCAATAGTTGCGTTAATTGCTTTCGTTATCAAACAGCGGGTATTTGATTTGACAAATGAAGTTGTTGAACTCTTGTGCGTAAACATTGGGTCACTAGTCAAGACTAGATAAGGAAACCTGTAAATGTTTAATAATTTTAATAAAATAGAGAATAGATTATAGAATATAGAACTAATTAATTATTAATTTATGAAGTTTTCATCTTAGAACAAAACAAAGAAACACAGAATTCCAAATGAAAGCCTAGCATGGCAAAATTGAAAATAAGGCTTGACCCTGTTCAATGACGGTACTGGGAATTGCAAGTTACCCTCCAATTACCGGTTTAAGCAGAACAATTAAACACGAAATTGTAAATTCAGAAACATTTGCACATATGTTCATACGGCGGTTATCGTGGAATCTTCGATGTGACACAATAGTGCCTATCTATGAAACGTTGCGTATGATCCCAACTAATAGCAGTGAAACCTTTGATTTTTGGAGCCTCCGAAAATCTTTACTTTGTTAATTGATAAGTTAACTCGGTGCAAACATTAAGGTACTGAAACTTCTTCTTCTAAACGAATACATAAAATATACTTTTCCGACGCAAGTATAGAGTATTCAATTGTGCTGTTGTAGATTGCTATGCTATTTTATGTTTAAGCTATTCCCCGTCGACTTTGACATTTTGTGAAAGACAATGTTGTAAACAAATACATGTAATTCTCTGCGAATATAACAAAGTTATGCCGGTTTTATGAACAAACAGAAACGATTGATAACTGGTTTATATATTCATTGGTCGACACATACTTTCATGTAGAAACCTATTTGCTTTATGATTTCACGCTTAAATCACTTATCTAAACAATCTTTCATTTATGAAATCTCATTTTTCTATCTTGAACATTAGACATTTTTTTTAAGAATGTGTTTGAAACTTATCGTAGCAGATAATGCTGTTATATGATTTGCATTTGTCATTTCCTTGGCTTCTTTTCATAATTGCTGTTTCCAGTGTAACAATTGGCTAAGTAAGTTACTTTGCTATAATAGCAAATTGTTATATCGGTTGTATAATCAGTAATTCAATAGAATTTCTGTCCAAAGCAAAACAAATCAAAAACAACAACAAACCACCATAGTATGTAACATGTTGACAATTTACTTTTTGTACTTATAGGTTTCTATTTTCTTAAATAGATCATTTGTTTGAGAGTAAAACAAATAAGCATTTTTAACAAAATTATCATAGATTTATTTAGTCGGTTACTCTATACATTATTATCATAGTATTTGTATAGTTACGTTTTTCGGCCAGCATTAATTCAATGCAAGTATGGATAATTGTGTAATATTCAGATCGTGCTTTTATTTGTGAAATTTTATAACTATCAAACATATTGCGATCACTGCCATTATAGATTGACAAGCCTATACTCAAACAAGTAATACAAATATTACAAATGATATCAAATCGTTTTGGCCTGCAAATATATTATGATATTATAATAGTCCTGTCCTTTGCCATTCCTAAATCTACCTTCGATTTGAAGCCAAATACATGATAATTTATCTTGAGTCAAATGTTTGTGGTGTTTCTTAAGAGGGTCACATTAAACAAAAGTATTGTTATTACGTTGTTGTTTTTTCTTCTTTTTTATGTGTTGAACAGATTATTTAGGCATTCCATGCTTTGTTATCTATCTCTAAGTATAAACGTCAAAGTAATATAATTATAAGTATAAATAAAACAATTACTTATTTTTGTAGAATTGCTAAGTTTTTGTTTCTTTGGTTTGCAATACCTCATGTCACCAAGCTTTTATTAATGTCTATAAACCCCTACCGAACCCAATAGATCGGGATTCTATTATATCACGATACTTTACGTTTATCAGAAAATATTTTAATATGCAATATATGCATGCGTCAATTAGTTTATTTCGTTTTTTTTATTAGTTTAGTAATTCACTTATAACAATGATAAAACACTCTCACAAACAAATACACACGCGAATGTGTGTGATTAATTCAAGATTGCCACATTTAGCAGAGATTATTCTGCTATGGCGATGTTTTCATTGACATTTGTTGAACATATTATGTTTGTAAGGAATCATTTCTTTGCTTGTACAAACATCATAATAATCTGAATATAAGTATAGATGAAACGATCAAATAAATCGCTCAAAATATAACTCCAAAAGGCTTTGGTATGTAAAAGCACATGTCAGCAAGCTTATAACAATGTTTAGTGAAACCTAACGAACCCGGAACCATATCAAACAGTCTTGTTTACAAACTTGGTTTATAAATTTTGTCATCATACAGTCACCTTATCACGATTTTATGCATGAACTATCACTTAAAGTCTGTATTATTTGCAAAGGTGAAATACATCATGCAGTCATGCAGAAATTATCACAAACTTTGACTTTATTAAGACTTATATATCTGCTATGATGATCTTGGGTCATAAATAGCATTTGGTGTTACTGTACGTGATAATAAATACAGACTTCTGCGCAATTACAATGACTAAAATTAGACATGCCAGTCCTTAATTTTGCAAACTGCGAAAATAACATGGTAATTCTGACATTCCTGTGAATAAAACGTGCTTAGAGAGCTTTGCCAATACATTATGAAATAAATAAAGGAGAAGCTAATTAAAATATGATGAATTCAAAATACACTTTTTAAATTTATATTATAGTCGTAAACGTCACAATATTCAAATAATGAATTTGATAGTTTTATTATACGATTCACAATTGCGGATATTGAATGGTTGTCTTTGTAAAATTCATTTTGCAATCATCTTAAAAACTCATTAAAATCTAAACATGTATGTGTTTCAACATAGAACTCAACCTATATGCTATACATTACTACTATAATGTAAGACTCTTTTTTCTTGAATCAACTTAGTCTTTCTTTTGAATATATTACAAACTTATCGCATGATTTGGAACTTTTTCTTTGTTCTTACTAACGCATTATGCTCAGTACACTTTCAATGAGCATTTGGAAATTGTATTGATATATGGCAGTACAGTTTTTTTCATTGATTCATATAGGAAAAATAACCAACGAGAAATGCACTTTTTTGTTGTTGTTTTGTATTTTTCTCTGATATATATTACAAAAAAATGAAATTGCGATAAAACAGTTAATCAATAATAGTTGATGAAACTCGTTAGTTTTGATGGTATATCACTGGCTGAGGCGACATCTCGGGATGTTTCTGACGGCCTCGACATCTTTTAAGAGAAACACACATTTTTGTCGCCCAGGCTGTGTTATATCCTCGTAACTAACTCGTTTTGAACATATACTATAAAAAATCATCAAATAAATAAGCGTCCTCAAATGCTGCTTTCAAAATGCTACATACTATTGACCGAAATAAATAGCAATATATTAAGTGACTTTTTTTAATTTTCTGCCGTTGATTTTAATCCTTCTTAAGATTGTTTGCTTGATTTCGTTTACAGACATATGACGACGTACAAAACAATCCATTACATTTCTTTATTCTTATAAGTATCAAATTATGATTAAAGACACAGACGAAAAAAGCAGGTCGCAAATATGGATGTTTTGAACTAACTGCAATTTCAATAAGCTTTTAATTTCACTAAAACAAGTTTTTCAAATGTATGAGATGTCATTTTTTTAATGCCATGTGTTTTATTTTCCTATCTTAAATTGTAAGTAAAAAGTCAAAGCATCATTCAACTCAATTAGTATATTTGATTTCATTTTCATTAAAAGTGCAGATTGACAGATAACTATGTTTCTTAAAAAAATGAATAAGTAAATAGAAAAAATAACAACAGTTTCAACGACATTCTAGAAAATTTGCAAAATAGTCAATGACAAGAACTCAGTTAGATGAAAAACATAAAAAGTATACCTTTGCTCAGCCTATAATAAATAATCTGCCTTTGAAATAACAGAAAATGACCTAAAATGAAAAGATCAAATCGCCTTTAACACACGCAATTAGGCTAAAAATTGAACATAATCTAAATTTAAAATATGTTTTGTATCTGTTTTTTATAAGTTTGGTTTGCATATTCTAGTATTTGAAATGACAAAGCTGTTGGTACTTGACAATGGTACAGATGTTAGCTATATAGGTTTTAACATCTGATGTTTTAAGATAGTTTAACGTAGTGAAGCTTGTTTACAATAATTGAATATTCCTCTTTATCATAATTGCTTGACGTTTTACTTAATTAAATGGTAATAATGAAGACTGATAACCAGGAATTAGTCAAATTTGTCAAACGTTACAAGCTGTTGCATGTAACATTCGGTTTAAACCAGTTAAACAACAATGCTGAACTTAAATGTTCTAAATCTATTATCATAAAATCTACTGTTTGAAACTTCTTGTAATACTGTCACTTTTGGTTGTAAAATCTTTTGAGTGGGGTAAATATATGCTACACATGTTACGTGTTTAACTTAAAACACAATATCGACAGCTTGGTGCGAAAGGATTGTTATTCCTTCTTTATCTTATATTAGTTACAACCTTTTCGCACCAATTCCTCGGTATGTTCAAACAATCAAATAAAATATTTGTATTACTTAAAGAATGAACCGCAACATTTGTTGAATCAAGTTTTCCAATTATAGCATGCGCAGTATTTTAAACAACATGCCACATAGTATTTCAAAACAAATGGCATTCAGAAAATAAAGGAGTTTTTTTAGAATTCCTTCTTTATATAATGATTGTAAAGCATGTTAAATGATTGCCACTTGATTAAAATAGCGCTGAATGTGCACAAACTTAATTTTTATGTATAATTCTGAGTATTTTTCATAGTTATCTCGTAATTTACTTGTTTCAGCGCACTTGTCGATGACTGATAAATCATTGTTTCGTGTAACTTTGAAATCCCTTCTGAGTTTTGTTTTTAAATTAATATATTGCAGTTTTGATAAAAAAACTTTTCAAAGACAAATAACAAATTCAATTCTCCCCCAAAAATACAACTAGCTGTCGCTAATCAGATATTATTAGCTAATGTCTAATTATTGAAATGAGCTCAGTGTTTTTTTTTTTTTTTTTTGCTTTTTTTCGTTTCTTTTTGCTTCCTTTCGTTTATTTTGTTAACTCACTGTTCTTCACTCATCCTACAATTTTTCGTATAAACGTCCGTAAATCTGCAAAAAATTTCAGATCGCCGATGAGTTGTCTGTCAATTACTTAAATGCGATAAATGATCGATCTAAAAAATTCAAACAATCGTGCACATTATCAACTATTATCACAAGAGCACGCTCTCCTTAAGCTAAACATACTGTGAATAATATAGAATATTGCAGAATGTGTTGCTAGCGATCGTTAATTGTTTTGATAGGTTTTGCATTATTTGGTTCTTATGAATTTACAATATATTGTCTATATCTTCAAAATTAGATTAATGTAATTTTATTTAAGCCTTTACGTTATTCCTTTTAAACCAATCGTCCATTAAAAAAATCAAGATTAATCGTTAGCAGATAACTTTTTGAGGTTTTTTGCATTATTTATTGGATTCATTTTATCATAAACATTCTCTGTATAACTGTTTTTCATAACGTTTCTACATTGTTTAATGTAACATTCGGTGATAAATTGCGCAGTTCAGTGGTGTGAGTGAAATTGCTATTTCATTGTGGTCGTTTGTAATTTTTTTATACCTTAGTTGTAAAATGCACACTACAGCGTCTCGTATTATTATGTCAATGACGCCCGTCTGACCCACGAAGTCTTTTTGTTGTAAAATACCAAAACCGAAAAAAAATGTATAATATTCTTTTAGATCGATGAGATAAACATAGTATTTATATTTGCCGCAATCTATTTACGTTATTCTGTTAAAATTTAAATACGCAATGTCATACATCATCAACTATAAATTAAAGATGCATACATCAAATTGAAAGGAACTCCACTGAGGTTTTAAAGCAAAGGGACAATGTTTAAAGAAATTTAAGAAAAATATACTTTGAAATAAGTTGAAAATCGAATTTTTATGCCTTTCCTAGCCCGATTTAGGTGAATTTTGTGTGTTTATTTTTACAATTTGAATATTTCTTTTGTAGAGAAATGTGCGATCTAAAATTTTGCACACATATTTGTTGTCAGATCAAATGTTACGTTTATCTGGAAAAACACTTTCAGTCCTATCATGTTATAAAAACTCAGTTGAATCACTTTAACAAAGTGATGAAATTAAAAGTTGTTTATATCGGCGAGAAGGCAATATTATGTTAAATCTAGAATGCAACTTAACCTTTCTTACTCTTCTTACTGTCACAGTTTAGAGCATTGATGAGCCTCAAATGAAACTTCTTGTGTGGCCTTCAAACGTTCAATACCGTCTATTTGCATGCAGTGAAAAAAAGAAGTGTTTTCGTTGAACTGTCACAAGTAATGTGTTTTAAAGTTGAGTTAAAAACCGTATACATATTAAGATTTGTGAGTATCATTTAAGAATTATCAGTAAAAGCGTGATGTAAAAACAACAACAACAAACTGCTTCGAAGTAAATTTGCAAGTTTAGAAATCATACACAAAAAGCATTCTGACAGATGTCAATGCATTTTCTCTTATCAGCAATATTTATTCATCTTAAAGTGATAAGCTTTATTCAAATATAATTTCTCATTACCGTAGCAACATGTTTCCGTTTCCTGAAAACAATGTTGGGTAAGAATTCAATTAACAGCATGATAAATAATATGTCTGCATTTTGTCTTTTTACATATTTAACTTTGATATTTCTCAAACTGTGAAGAATGTTTTGCACGTAGAACAATTTTATTGACATTTTGAATGCAGTTTCGATACAAAACAGCCCAAAATAACCCCAAAATAACATTGCAACAATTTTAAATAAGCATCAACTGAATAAAAACATTTTATTTTTTAAACCTAATTCTTCTTTTTGTATGACTGCATGTTTTAATTGTGTTATAGATATACTTTAACAATGTACGTACAACGTCAATAAAGAATGATAATAAATGGCAAAATTTATATCACGGTAACACTTTCATTTCACTTTCGTTATAAAACGTATACAATGAGCAGTTCGTGCGTTGAAACGATTTTCAGTCATTGATTTCACAATATGGTGTCACTTATCAAAAAGCAACCTGAGCATATTTAAAGAAAAAAAATAATTGTTTAGAAGTTAATTTTGTCATTATATAATATTACAAATAAAACAAATATGCGCTTTAAGAGTTGAATAAAACATAGAAATAATATTTTTTAAGACAAGCTAAAAATAAGTAATCGAACAAACAAAGAGATTTAATTATACAAAAGAATACAAAACCTTAGACAATTTCGTCAGAAAAAAAAACTTGTTTTTCTTATTTTTGTTTATGCAAAGTTGAACATCCTGCCATCCTTCAACAATAATTTTTATGTTGACGTTTTGAAATCCAGTCTGCGAGGAAAATGTGACAAGACAACAATCAATAATTAATCAGTATAAACAGCTTTAATAACGCTTCGTAATACATTGAATTATGTTGATAAACCGATTTAACAACATTATACGATGATTGTTTTGATTTTGTAATGTTTGAGTTCTTAAGTTTTAAAATACTTCGTACATTGATTGGATAGCCAATATACTGGTTACGAAATTTTTTTTTACTTTGTCACCTAAAACATCTAAAATTGAGCTCAACTTAATAAGAGGCTTGTTCAAATTATCAATTAAAGTCCTTCTCAGGATCTGAAAATATTATTGAATTCCTTACTGTATCCATTTTGTTTTCTTTTCTTACTCTGTATGAAATAGTAGAATGTATGTTATGTATATTATACTGTTGTCAAATAATGGTATATCTCACCGATCACAATTCAAAGCCATGCTTAATTTAGATATACGCACTGACTACTCGAACAGCATATTCAATGAATACAAAACCAATGTTAATAATAATGATGATGATTATTAAGTAGAAACAAATAGATAAAAAAAATAAAATGGAATTCATGTTTTAAAGTTAAGCTACTGTTTAAGCTCATTCCACGTATTATTAACTTTGTGAATTATACTTTAAAAGTTTTCAATTGAATTCGTAAAAATAATGAGACTTAACACACAAAATGCATATTTTTTTCACAATACAATTTGAATTATTTCCTTTATTTCAGTCTGATGTTTTTTATATAAGAAATTGAAATCGAAGACTTTTTAAATTATCCCTATGGCGTAAATAGTCACGTGCTTCATGACGTAGAATGTATTCAAACGCGCATGTTAAAACGTAACAATATCTTGGTCAAAGAAGGGCTTAGTCAAAGAAAAAAGAAAATTTAGTTTTCTTTCACATTTAAGTTAATGGACATTTCTCCAAGGACAGTTATTCCGATCCGAACCGCAACATATGACATATTGCACTGTTATGAAATGTATATCTCACAAATTGATTGTGTTACCAATCTCCATCCACCAGAAAAGCACAGTAATGCAATTTTCTTATATATCCCGGATTGTTCCATATTTTTACGCGATGGGGACATTGTTTCTGATCAGTCTGGAGTATATACATGTTTATCGAATAACCTTTTCTGCTCTGTTTTGAATTTCTCACGCAGTCGAACATGTGTCACATAAATAAATACTCTAGAAAAAATACATTCCTGACTACCTCCTAGAAATGATCGTGTCATCTATCTTCATACGATGAACTGTACACAATTTTGAACGAAGCCTTGTGCTAGTTTACAGAGCATAACAAACAAAATAGCATATTGATAAATTTGATCTCAGACAAGTGTCAGACTGATTGCTCCATTGAGTTGTTTTAAATGCAAATCATTTTTTTCGTTGATATTTAACCTTTCCAATATATTTTGTTTTTTAATCAACGTGGACATGAGTTATGTTTAGGTTTATATTTATTTCTGCAATTTTAAGGTGAGAGTTTTTGTTTTAATATTTTATTCAGGTAAACATTTAAATGTTTTGGTCGCTCTATATATATATAAAATTAAATCTTTAACATGATCGTGTATTATTTTTAATTCTACAGGCAAAATTGGACGGCAAACGTGTAATGTCACCAAATTACATGAACATGTTACAAATCGTGCAAATCTTTCCAAGTTACTAATTTAAAAATTAAACATTCGAAAATATCTGGTTTTCTTTTTGCCACAATCTGTGAAATACAATTACGGTGGCGGAAATGTATTAACGACCATATTTGAAAATGAAATGAGAAATAATCACGACTATAGACCTTCTTACCACGCAGTCCGTTGCTACGAAAACACGACTGGAAGTAGTATTTTCTACGTAGGGCAAAAAAGAGCATCGCCCAATATAGAAATGTTAAAGAAGTTGATATACAATTTAGTTTAAGGTAAGTATCGATTATAATTGGCAAGAGATATCCTTTACTTTTGTTTGAGAATGGCCAATGGGACACCCAGATTTCAGTTTGTAATTTTTGAATGACAAGACAAGTATTCGGATTGTTTCATTCAAATTGTTAATACGTACTTTTACGTACTTTTTATCATTTTATTTTCTGTTTTTTTATCATTATTAAATATTGCCAAACGTATTTTCGTCGACCATTCATAGCGGCTATATTTGCATTTAATCAAAATATTCATTTCAATTTGACAAAACCATATTGAGTAAGGATGGAAATGAGCCGCGTCACGACAAAACCAACATGATGCGTTTGCGACCAGCATGAATCCAGACCAGCCTGCGCATCCGCGCAGTCTGATTAGGATACATGCTGTTCGCTTAAAAGCCCTATATTTACTAGAGAAAATGATAGCGAACAGCATGCATCCTAATCAGACTGCGCGTTAGCGCAGGCTGGTCTCGATCCATGCTGGCCGCAAACGCATTATGTTTGTTTTGTCGTGACGCGGTCAATTTATTATCGTTCGCTGATGCATGTCTACATTTTATAGCGTTTACATAATTATGTATGTAGCAATTTCTGATTAGCTATAGGTATGTTATTTCATTTATCAAAAATCATCATCAATTGTAACATCCTATCTTATCCGATTTCAAGTTAACAAAGGAATTCAGTATGAAAACAACAATAAGAACAATCCCGAAAATTCGACTGCAAACAGTAGTGCATCAAGCTATACATTCACCGTTTAATTGTTGTAAAATTATTGTTTATACTGTTATACGTTATATACCAAATGATTACGGAATATTTGGAATGAAAAGAATCCAACAGTATAATATTTATTTAATTGAGACCTGGTAGACATTCGTGAAATAACCAGCAACAAAGTAGGTTAACATTGAACTTCATGTGTATCAAATCAAACATAAATGGGATTTTAAGGAAATTCGTTTTTCAATTATTTGTTTGTAACTTCGGTGATACTTGTACCGTGTGGAGACACTTGAACGTCTGATCTGTAAATTCTGTCAATGATTTTATACTGGGCGTTCGATCTTGAAGGTCACTTTCCACTGTCTAATCATTCCTTGGATATGTGACATGCTTTTAAATATGTTATTTAACGTCTTCTCCGTTGTATGCAGCCTTCATTTCCTTTCGAAATTACATTTTATAAAAGTCCGCCAGTTATAACTGGTTTAATGAAAAAAAATAGAAAAATCTACAAAACAACAATTTTTCTTCAAATTTATATGACAGGCCATGTTTATACATGAAAAAACGCGATTTAGGGTAATTTCAAGTATTTTTGTTGTCTCAAATGATGAAAAAATGCCTTATTTAGGCCCCAAACACTTGTTTCTGTTTGAGAAATGTTATTAAAAAAGTGACCTATTTTTCGGCGCGGCCCCCAACCAAAAGATACATCAGGGGGTTGCCAGAAGGGTGATGTGCCCCCATCTGTTTAGGGGGGGTTGAAGGGGGGCGGAGTCCCCCTCATCTCCAAGAAAATTTTGAACTTGTGAGAGGCTGTAAATGACCCCAGATTGATCAAAAGGTAACGTGTAACCAACGCTGAAAAGCATTTGACTCTATCTCAATCCATTGAGAAGTTGCAGCACTTTGAAATCAATTTTGATGGAAAAAATCAACGCAAAATAGTAATTTTTGGCATTTTTGAGATGTCCCCTCGTTGCCATGGTAACAGAAAATTTAAGCCTGAGCATTCTGTTGCAAAGGCAATGGTTCAGTCAACTTTTGTGCCAAGTTTGATTAGTGTTGAAGCAGTTTTTATAGTATTATAGAAATTTGAACTTGTAACGGGAGACTTTTCAATTAAAACAGCCATTTTTTCACAAAACGCTCATGAAGTAATTGGTTAAAGAACAACATTATTTTACCTTGTTAAGTCGGGCCTGCTTGAAAGTTTCATGAAAAAGCCCGAATAACACATCTGCAGATATTTCTAAATTTCAAACTTTAACCATTTCAATTTTAAAGCGATGAATTTCTTTTTAATCAGCAAAAGGGAATCATAGAACATAAGAAGAAACTTGCAGTTACGACTCCCGTCTATGAACAGCCCATTTTCAATTTTCATACTTTCTATTCTTTATAGAATTGGGATTTATCTGCTTTACTGCCATTGGGTTAACCACTAATGACCAAAACAACTAAACAATATGATAAACAATGACAAATAAGAATAAGATAAACGAAAGATAGCAGACTGGAGACTTAATGAGTACCGCTCAAGCTGGTGCTAGGGATTACGAGAGATGTTGCACTTTTTCATTATCCCCCATGAACAAACACAATCAAATCGAGTCTGCAAAATCAATGTCATGTTTCTGTAATAATCCTTCTGGATGACATTTTTCCAAACGTGTTCCTTTTTGGATATGTCTAAGTGCCTGTTCATTTATATAAATTTTCCATTATGTCATTATGTAAAGATTGCTATCATTATCACCATTTCAGACTTCAATTTTAAATATATTTTAATCGATATTGTCGCCGACAGACAAAGCTGCTTTTAGCGCACTTTCCTTTTTTGTTTAATTGCACACGATTCCTAGAAAAAAATCATTCTTTTTAAGACAGTTGCTCTGAATGTGATGTAAATGTGTAATTAAGAGAGTTAAGTGTAAACAAAACAATATTTTAACTTCTATGCAAGATAGAAATTCACTATAATAATTAATAATAAATTAGAAATACAAATTTTATACAGCAAAATATAGTTCACCTATATGGCTTATGATTTTTTTGTTTTGTTTTGAAACCGTTGTTACGAGCCAGGCGTAACGAGAAAGAAAAGCCAGCAACAAACTTGTAACAATAACAAATTTATTACAGAAAAATTATTAAAGAAAAATAAAATAACAAATTATCTTTACAAATACCTGAAGTCCAAATAAAAATTACAAATGTCTAGTCTGATCCTGGAATGATCCTTTTTCAATAGCACAGTTAAATCCAAGTTAAATCCAAGAACACTTTAGAATAAATTCCCACAATAAAATCCACAAGAATAATTAATAATCCAAGCTCCAATAAATCACTTAATTTCCAAGTTGAATAATACTCCAAATATATTGATGACTTAAAAGATCACTGATGACTAAAAAGGTAACTGATGACTTAAAGATCACTGATGACTTAAAAGGTAAGAGTAATGAAAAATGTCTCCTTATATATATTAACTAAGAAGTTTCTAGAATAGTCTTCCATTTACTACAGTAATCATAATCTAGCAACTTCACCAATAAAGATCATTCCAGAAATTTCTATCTAAATATAATGCATGAGTTTTCTACAACAGTTAAGAAAGTTCTAGTACATACATGTAGTTTATGTTCTAAAAATAGAACAATGATAATATTGGAAATACCAACTGGTCAGATACAAACTATATACATGTAATATGTTGCATACATAACACCGTCAAAAGATACAAAAATGAGAAGTAATACTTTTACTTCCATACAAGATAGAAATTCACTATAATAATTAATAATAAATTGGAAATACAAATTTTATACAGCAAAATATAGTTCATCTATATGGCTTATGATTTTTTTGCTTTGTTTTGAAACCGTAAAAAGATACAAAAATAAAAAGTTATTTTTAAGAAATAAGACCCAACATTTAAAAAAAAACATGTGCATATTTATCTTTATCTAAAAATGTATTCATATGTGTGGGACAAAATTCCCTTATAACATCCGTTAATAGAAATGTTCAAAAGAAATATCTGTAGGTGTGCTATATATTTATAAGCGACATTATTCAATTATTTTGATCCTTATGAAATAATGTTATATCCACCTCAAGAACAGTTAATTTTGACACAATGGCTATCAACTGAGACCTTCAAACGATAATTTTAAAGAAGGTTATAGCTATTAAAGCAAGTACGGTTATTTGAAAATAATTCTCCTTTGTTTAAAATCTATTTTTTTGCGGAATCACCTGATGAGATGACCTTGTTATAAAACATTACATGAAAACAACATCACAACATGTTATCTAAAATTACCAATGGAACAAGAATAAGATCCCGTGAACGTTTAGATACTTTTCATTTAATTGTATCAATATTTGCGTTAATTGCTTTCGTTATCAAACAACGGGTATTTGATTTGACAAATGAAGTTTTTGAACTCTTGTGCGTAAACAAAGGGTCACAGTGGAGACTAGATAAGGAACTCTGTAAAGGTTTAATAATTTTCATAAAATAGAGAATAGATTATAGAATTTAGAACTAGTTAATTATTAATTTATCAAGTTTTTATCTTAGAACAAAATAAAGAAACACGGAATTCCAAAACGAAAGCCCATGGCAAAATTGAAAATGATACAACTTGACCCTGTTCAATGACGGTACTGGAAATTGCAAGTTACCGTCCAATTCCGCTAGTACCGGCTTAAGCAGACTTCAACAATTAAACACGAATTGTAAATTCAGAAACATATGCACAAATGTTCATACATCCGTTATCATGGAATCTTCGATGTAACACAATAGCCTATCTATGACACGCGGGATATGACCCCGACTAAGAGCAGTGAAACCTTTGATTTCTGTTGTTTTAGTCATATTTTTAAATTCCTGCATGATGCTGACAATGCGACAAAAATCAACACTATACAATTCATCAGCATAAACAGCTTTATTTAAGCTTTAAAATGCTATGATATTGTATAACATTGGAATATGCGCTTGAATATTACATTATACGATGGTAGTTTAGTTTTGAAATATTTGAGTCATAACATTTTACAATACTTTGTATTATATTTTTGATTTGATATGCATTATATTAGTGGAATCCGTACTTTTCTTCTCGTGCATCACAAGCAAATAAATTAGACCACTTTTTCATAAGTGGTTTTAGACAGCTAGGAATAGTAAATTAGCAATAATGTCCTTCTCAGGAAGTGAAAAGAATATTTAATTCCTTACTATATTATTTGTTTTATTATCTAACGCTTTATGAAAAACATTATATCGGACGAAACAATGCAATAGTTCAATGTATTTTATATACATGTATATGACATATAATTCATTATTCTGTTGTCCAATTATAAAATGAAATAAACTATGTCAGATATATTGGATATTTTTGTTTTGTTTATTATTTGTTGTTATCATGATCATGTATGGACTTTTGACGAGTTACTCTTCTGGTCAAGTATAGATTATTTGTTGGATATCATTAAATCGTTGAAAAAATGTTTTACACAATTCAAAGCCATGTTTTATTTAGATAAATTGCACCAAATACTCGTTTACCATGTAAAACGAATAAAAAACAAATATTTATGATGAATATGATGATTATAAAGCAGTTATCAATACAATACGTCAAGCTACAGTTTTAACTCATTATTAGAAGTTGAATTGAATTTTTAAAAATCCGCTTGTGATGTTTAAAATGAAACTGACTGTTTTTGACAAAAAAAATTAAACGAGATATTTAAAATGTTGGCTAATATAGTAACGTTCTTCGTGACGTCAAATATATTCAACAGCACATCATAACAACATAAAAATATCAAGGTGATAAGTCAAAGACTAAAAGAACATTTTGTTATGTTTTACATTTATGTAACGAAATTCTGTCAAGGAGAATACAATAAAAGGAAAATTTCATGAATGCGCTTCCTATTTTTGTATATCAGACTGGCGTTTCCGTTTTTTCCATGCCAGAAATTTCATCTGGCATGGGGGTGCCATATAAGTCGCGTGGTGTACAATGACATACTAAGGATGACGTTACTTTTTAAGATTTAATTTCACACTCTGTTGTAGGAACGGGTGTAATATATTCGGTGGAGAATTGTTTTATAAAAGTAAAGAGTTAAACACATAATGGGATTTGGCAGAATATCCAAGGAAAAAAAACTGTCACACGTTTGCAGTTAGGAACGGAATATACAATTATGTCTCTGGGAAATCCGCAAGCCCTGTAACCGCACGATTGACATTTCTTGCGGGACAGCTATTCCGATCCAAAATGCAACATATGACAGATTGCATTGTTATGAAATATTTATCTCAAAAATTGATTGTGTAACACTCTCTAAATCCACCAGAAAAGCATAGTCATATGTCATTTTCCTATATATCCCGGATTTTTCTATATATTTCCGCTATAGTGACATATTGTTTCTAATATTTCTGGAATATGTATATCGAATAACCTTTTCGGGAATTCAAGCTTTACTATGTTTTGCATTTCTCACGCAGCCGAACATGTGACACATAAATAAATACTCTAGACAATTTCATTCCTGACTACCTCCTTGAAATGATCTTGTCATCTATCATCATTCGCGAAACTGTACACACTCTTGAACGAAAACCGTGTGATTTGTTCACAGAGGACTAGAAACAAACAAACATTTTATGGATAAGTTTGATCTCAGACTAGTGTCATACTGATTGCTCCCCAGAGTCATTTTAAATGCAAATTATTTTATTCGTTACATTGCAAATTATCATGTCTGATGCAAACATCTGCGCAGTAAGTATCGTTCGAATGCACCATAAACAATTCCGTCCAATTTCATTTCAATGTAAAGTAGCAAGAACTACGCAAAACATAGCTTTAAATCAAAGACAATCAATATGATCATGAGTAATTTTGATATAAATATGCACACTTTCAGCATGTATACTAATGTCAAATTATACATGTTTATAATGTATACATAGACTTTCACAATCTTTGAAATTAATTCAATACTCGCGTGGCCGACGTCAAACAACTTTATCCTCACTGCAGTTTAGGAACATTCATTCTTTCTTCGTCTATCGTGAAGTTCGTTTTACAAAATGTTACTTGTTTCTTCTTTACTGCGTTTATGCTAATGCACATGTTGCGGCACCTGATCCTTGAATTGCGCAAACAAGCAATTTTCAGAACAGACCTAACCCTCCTTTAGATTTATTGCTATGGCTGTTGATTTCTTTTTTACATAAATGAAATTTTGTGGAAAAAAAACTTGATATTTAACCTTTTCAGTATATATTGTTGTTTATCAACGTGGGTGAATTATGTTTAGGTTTATATTTATTTCTGCAATTTTAAGGTGAGAGTTTTTGTTTTAATATTTTATTTAGGTAAACATTTAAATGTTTTGGTCGCTCTTCTATATATAAAATGAAGTCTTTAACACGATCGTGTATTATTTTTAATTCTTCAGGCAAAATTGGACGGCAAACATGTAATGTCACACATATACCATGAACATGTTACAAAACGTGCAAATCTTACCAAGTAAATGAAATTAAAAATTCGAAAATATCTGGTTTTCTTTTTGCCACAATCTGTGAAATACAATAACAGTGGCGGAAATGTATTAACGACCATACTTGAAAATGAATTGAGAAATGATCAAGACTATAGACCTTCTTACCACGCAGTCCGTTGCTACGAAAACTCGACTGATAGTAGTACTTTGTACGTAGGGCAAAAAGAGCATCGCACAATATAGAAATGTTAAAGAAGTTGATATACAATTGAGTTTAAGGTAAGTATCGAATTTAATTGGCAAGAAATGTCCTATATATTTTGTTTTAGAATGGCCAATGCGATACCAAGATTTCAGTTTGTAATAATCTTAAAATGATAAAAGAAGTATTTTGATTTTTATTTTCATTAAAATGGTAAAGGTACTTTTTTATTGTTTCTGTTTTTTTTTCTTTTTTCTTTTTTTTTTTTTTTGAATTTATTATGGCGAAACTCATTTTTGTCGACAGAAAGCGGCTATATTTGCTATAAACCAAAATGATTCTAAGTATCAATTTCAATTTGACAAAACCATATTGAAGAAGGATTGAAATGAGCCGCGTGACGACAAAACCAGCATAATGCGTTTGCGACCAGCATGGATCCAGACCAGCCTGCTCAACCGCGCAGTCTAATCAGGATACATGCTGTTCGCTTACCAACCCTATAAAAAGTAGAGAAACTGATAGCGAACAGGATGGATCCTAATCAGACTGCGCGGATGCGCAGACTGGTCTTGATCAATACCGGTTGCAAAAGCATTATGTTTGTTTTGTCGTGACGCAGCTCAAATTAATATCGTTCGCTGATGCATGTCTACATTATATAACGTTTACATAATTATGTATGCAACAATTTCTGATAAGCCATAGGTATGTTACTTCATTTATCAAAAATCATCATCAATTTTAACATCCTATCTAATTCGATTTCAAGTTAACAAAGAAATTCAGTATGAAAACAACAATAAGAACAATTCCGAAAGTTTGACTGCAAACAGTAGTGCATGAAGCTATATATTCGACGTCTGGGTGTTGTTAGATTATTGTTTATATTAAGTGTATAGCAAATGATTACGGACTATTTAGAATGAAAGGAATCCATCAGTATTTTTCATTGAAACCGGGTAGACATCCGTGAAATAATCAGCAACAAAGTAGGTAAGCATTGAACTTCATGTGTATCAAATAAAAAATAAATGGGATTTTAAAGAAATTCGTTTTTCAATAATTTGTTTGTAGCTTTGGTGATACTTGTACCGTGTGGAGACACTTGGACGTCTGATCAATATATTCTGTCAATGATTTTATACTTGTCGTTCGATCTTGAAGGTAACTTCCCACTGTCTAATCACTCCACGGATATGTTACATGTTTTTTAAGTTTTTTATTTAGCATATTATTTGTTGTATGCAGGCTTCATTTCCTTTCGAAATTCCATATTATAAGTTCCGCCAGTTTTAACTGGTTTAAAGAACAACATAATTTTACTTGGTTAAGTTGGGTCTGCATGAAAGTTTCATGAAAAACCCGAATAATATATCTGCAGATATTTCTAAATTTCAAACTTATCCCATATCTATTTTAAGCGTTGAAGTATTTTAATAAGTGCTCGGGTATCAAAGTACACAAGTTTTCAATTTCCACTACCGTCTTTGAACAGGTTCAATGAATCATTTAAAACATTTAAATTTTCTCTCTTTTTTATTCTTTATGTAATCCGGATATATCTGCTATACTGGCATTGGGTTAACCACTGTTGATCAAACAACTTCTATACAATAGGATAAACGATGACAAACAAGAACAAGATAAACAAAGAATAGCACACTGGAGACTTACTGTGAGGGTACTGCTCAAGCCGTTGCTAGTGAACGTAAGGGGTGTTACACTTTTTAATTATCCCCAATGAACAAACACAATCAAACCGAGTCTGCAAAATCATTGTCATGTTTCTGAGATGATGCTTTTGAGGGATCGTCATTTTTCCAAACGTGTTCCTTATTTGATATGTCCAAAAGCCTGTTCATTTAAATAAATATTTCATTAAGTAAAGTATGCTTAAAATGATCTTAAGATTGCTACTATTATCACCATTTTTGGACGTCACTTTGTTGTGTATCTTTATTGATAATGTCGACGAGAAACAAAGCTGCTTCTACTTCTAGCACACTTTCGTTGATTTTTTTGTATAAATGCACAATATGTATGAAAAATAATATTTTTACTTCAAAATTCACTATTACTATTATATCAATTTCCCACAGGGCAAAGAAAGCAAAATATAGTTCAATATATATCGCAAATGGTTGTTTATTTGTTTTGACACCGTAACAAATAACAAAAATAAAGTTTTTAAAAATAAAAATTTAGCATTTCAGAGGCATAAAGAACCTCAAACTTTTAGGTTTATGTTGAGCCTTTATTTACAACATATAGTAATGTAAAAATAAGTTGAAAGATGGTCCTTAGAAACATTAATCACAACAAAATTACAAGAAAGGTGCAGACTCGGTTTTGTTGAATATGTACATGACCTAGACACAATCTGCATCGTCTCTGTCTCTTGCAATGGCGTCTTTCGCAAGCGCACACCATTAATGCCGTATTTATTGTGACTTTTTCTGGCATTTCGCGATCATTAAGTACCGCCCAAGCACTGGTGTGCGTGAATAATGTTGTAATAATTCAATCGATACGAGTCTGTTATTTCCGTGTAATTTTGATGTATTTTATGCTTCCGAAAATCACATTTAAATAAATATTTTTGGACATAATATGCGTCTGCATATCCTGATCATAAATTATTTCAAAAATCAATTTCTTCAACATTTTGATTTGTTTGTTTTTATTCTTGACAACTGACACGTTTAATAATGTGTTTCCTCTTTTTAATTTACAAAAATGGATTTAAAATCATAATATTGAGTTTTGTTTAATGCGCCGTAATTGTAAATGAACGTTTTGGATACATTTAGTAAACACTCTTTGGAAAAAGGCTTACACCATCTGGCGATGCATGCACTAGAATTAATATTGTTTGTTTCTAAAATATGTAAACACTGAAATTAAATCATGATTAATAAATGATTTAGTATCCTAGAAACATAATCTTGACTTAATACAAATTAAATCAGTTGTTATTTAATGTTTGTTTTAATACCTGGACACAATATTTTGTTAATCAAGTCTGAAATCGATGTATAGCAACAGGTACTTTTGATGATTTGTTAGAATATTAACTTGAACATATCTCTGTTCAAAAGTTGAAATAATTAGATACTGTTTTATATAAACTCGTTCTATATATAACCTATCTTGATTATTAATATACATGTAAATATACGTATGTCACGGGGGGAGGAAGTGTTCCATGAAGGATGGAGTTCTTATGATAACTTGTTCAGGAGTTCTTGAAATAACTGTCACGGAGTTGTCGGAAAACATCTGTATAAACTACAAAAACACTCGTCAAAAATGGTTATTTTCATAGTTTAAAAATGAGTTGAGGTGCTTAATTAGACTTTAATGATTTAGCTTGTCTTACATTTTGTAGTATGTGTCAAAAACTAATTCACAGGCCATTTTTCATTGACTCTTCAAATCTGGTAGTTTGGAGTAAAATTTCCAAATTACTTGCCAATTCACAAGTTTTGATCGGTTTATTTCCGATCTTCATCATTGCCATAAATAATTACCTTATTATAATGCAAAATTGCAAACATAAAGCACCGGCTAACAGATAAATACCCGATTTTTCAAATGTACCGAAGTTCTTTTTAATAACTCTGAAGATGTCTCAGAGTTCTTATGATATTTCTTTATTGCCAGTGTGTTTCTTGCGATAAATCACGGCAAGTTTTGGCGTTTGTTATCGTTTAATACAATTGTAAATCATTACGTAATGCAGTACGATCATCATTTGCACAAAAATATGGATTAAACGTTAATCTTAAGTGCCTGCAAAGGATAAATAGGTGATAGGCTATCATCTTCAGAACAAAATTGAACCAGCAGCCACTGATATTCAGCAGTTTAATGGCTTAATCCACATAACAAAATGTCTCAAAACGTACGCATTGTTCTCAGTTTCACATGTTTTAAGCAACCACCTTTCTTAAGCAGACAATATAAAGGCACGCTTCCCTTACATAAGGGCTATGTAATGTATATCATGTTATACCATAATAAATAATTATCTTACCAGGATAATAACACAACTATGTCTTAAGAAAGTACAATAAATGATAAAAACTCAACTGGTATGGGGTTGGCTCTAACTACCGATCTTTCGAAAAAAAATTGAACTGTCCCCCAGGTTTCTGACGTCACATACTAAATAACAAAAATGTATTTGTAATGGTGTAGAATTATGGGAATCGCTGTTACGGCCTATACTTTCACAACTCTTGATGGAAAATGTTGCTATGACTGTTTCAACAACAACTATTAATGGATGCAAACCAGGTTGTAGCTCATATATCCTAATATGGAAGGATCGCAACTTGAGGCATGCTATTCAATCAGTGTATTAAATATTTGTTTTTGTATGTGTTTAAGTCCACTTCATAGAAATCTGTACGTATTGCGTCAGCAATGATTTTTGAATAAAGAAATGCATTAAGGTCCGTCATGTTTGTTTATTTTACTGATATTGCGTATGAATACATAAAAAAAGTTTCAATCACTGCACTTGCATAGTCTCCACACTAGCCCAATACCCTTTTTACTATACACGCAGGACCTCCAGTGTCTATGTTAATAAGATAAAACATAAAGTTTATCATGCGTCAGAAATATTATCTTTAATTTCTCAAAATCCTTTTTTTTATTTTTGGTATCAATTGCCATATAGATAAGCTATCTTCTGCTTATTTTGCTCTGTTGATAATTGTTACAGTCGTATTTTTTGATATAAGCTAAACTACTACTTTGATTGCATTCACGACAAACTATTGTACGTTTATCACTATTTTAATCAGTTCTCAAACGTCTAACAATCTCTGAATCTATAATCAAAACATTGTTCAACACATGTTTGACATTTCTAAAGCATTAAAGCATATGTATTGCTGTGTTGTGCCCTTAAACATGGTGCATATCCATATCGATACCCTCTTTGCGAAATCTGCTCAAGTATATATGTAATACGTAGAGAAGAGAAATGTGTTTGACTTAATCCCAGACACAATTTGCATTTAAGGATTAAAGATTGAAATCAGCCATCAGTATTTATGTATATTTTATCTATTATAAGATAATTACCCTATGACATACTCCCCCTGCTGAAAAATGTCGTTCCGACATTTCTTCCCAACCTTTACAAAAATGAACTAATTAGAAAAGACAACACAATAACATACAACACGATTTACACAATTTATAAATGACATAACACATTCACAAAAACAATTCAACGTGCACTGTTTCAGACGGAAATCCGTCATATACTAGTACTTTAAGCAATAAATACCGTTGTTCATAATCAATTTTTATAAAACATGCGTTTGTTAGTATTCATGCTCATACCACCAAAGGTACGTATCAATTAAGTCTCCCATCCGAAACGTTATAATAATTAAAAACAACAAATATTATTTCAATCATATTAAAACAAAATACAAAATTCATTCTCCTGTATTTTGATGAGATAAACGTAAATTATATTGAATTGAAAGAAAGAGTCGACCGATATTTTATCAGGTTTCAATTAGGAATCAATGCCAAAATCTTGATAATAACATTCATTGTATTCGTTTTGTTGATTTTTGGCGGCTTCTTGTTTTCATTTAATTTTATTCTGTTATTGTTGTTTGCATGGTTTCGATTGTCAGATTTGTCAGTTAATTTATTGCCATGAAATATATATCATCTTTATACTGTACTTTGATATTCATAAAAACACACTGAATATTCTAAACAACAAGACATTTCCAGATGGCCATGTGCACCCTATGATTATCTTGTTTTTCATATGTTCTGATTTCAAAGACATGCCATTCTTCGGGTTTTAAAGAGAACAAACACGTGACAAGAATCGGCACGTTCTAAAATTGTTGAAAAATAATGTTCACTTGAAAATATGTTGATTTGATCAAATACACAAATTTAAGGCTATGATTTAATCTTACCAAAGGATATTCTTTCAAGTCAAATGATTATTTTATTTTGTGGTAGACAAATCATTGCTTATATTGTGAAAAATGAACTGTTTGTTAGTGTCGTATGCCTCAGTGGAAAATGTTTAAAGATTGAAAGGTTAAACCTTTATTTGCTTACACCAGAAAGGAAATGCCTTTGCAATAAACTAGAACCATGCCATCCTGGAACATACTCCATGCTGTTTGCAATCCAATTCATATATTTTGATTATAACAATCTGAATGAATAGGTCATAGTATTAAAGCTAATTTAAACAACAAATAAATGACTAAATAAAAACTAGGACTTTTTTCTGTTTTTATAAATAGACAATCGTAAGGAAAATCACAATTTTAAAATCACATATCATTTCCTGAAGCTATTTATTCGTATTTACATAATTTAAAACATTTTTCTTTAAACAGAAAAATGAAGTATCAAACAAATGTAAACGAGGCAAACACGTATTCTATTTTATCCCCTGCAAAAGATAACACTCGTGTTTCGAAATGCAAAACTATAAGAATCATCCAATCAATCAATCAATCAAACAACAAACAATTCAGTGATCATTCAAACATAAAATCAATTAAAATTTAAAAACCAAATTATGAAATTAGTTAAAAATATAATGAATGAATGTTTGCATGATTGAATGAATGATGAATAAATGAATGAGTGAATGAATAAATGAATGAATGAAAAAATAAATAGATAAATAAATAAATAAATAAATAAAGATAAAATAATTAATTAAATAAAACCTGTTTTGCCTGTTTCATTTATTTTTACGAATGTATACAGATATGCTGGCAGAAAAAAAAGAAAAAAAGAAACAAGATTATAATAAGGTAACATTCGCAAGTTAAACATATTTTGTACTTCATTTTGGCTATTCAGATTAAAGCTTCATATTATTGCTGATATCATACCAACAGTTTCGCAGAAACCTTACGCTTTCATTCATTTTTCCAATACCATTACTGCCATCGTATATAATAGCATCTGTGATCCCCGCTGCCCAGTAAAGAATTATTGTTACTCGCGCGGGTACGTACGAGAAACAGTGTTTCTACATACTTATTTTATGCCGGCAAATTTTGGAACAATTTTATATTTTAGTTTGTGACTTTTAATGACTTGCTATTGTTGCACACACATGTATTTTAATTTCAAAATTTCATTGACATAAGTTGGATTTATATAAAAAGAAAACATTGGCGGAAATTAAAGTGGTAACGGCTTTCGAGTAAGCGGATCATCTGCTATTTGCGATTTTGAATAAAGGTAATTATGCACTTTATGACAACATTGAACGTCATAAAAAGTATTAAAATAACATGTTTTTAAATGACTGTACTATATGCGTCAGAAGCGAAAACATGTACTACTTTAGAGAAAGGCAAACATTTGTTTTATAACATTGAAATAATAGAAATATAGCACTTTTATAGATACATTTACTTGGAGAAAGTAGCGATAAATGCGCGATTATGTGTCATATAAGTAGCAAAGTGTCAACAGTAGTATTTTGACTCCCATATAAAGTACTCAGTCATTTATGGTCTAACAAGGCAAATGATTTAAAGATGATTTATGTAATTTGCTACTGTCTATCTCTGTTTTAGACTACAAAAGTTAACCAAAAAAAATAAATAAATAAATAAAAACAAAAATAAATAAAAATAAAAAAATAAATCAATAAAGCATTTTATAAAATAAAAAATTCTGGAAACAAAGCAACATTTTAGGCCATAATTGGCCTTAAAGAGCTTTCAGTTATAGTTAAAATACTAAAAACTCTAAAAACCGGACCCTGTCCGGACTTGACCAAAGTCTGGTTTTCAGAGGATTCCGGTTTTCAGAGGTTTTACACATTTATTGATAATTATAATGTGTTTGAACAATGACTTTATTATAACATTATGTATTCATTTTTCAACCCTTTTGTCTAAGTCATATTTTAATTTCTTTTTGCAATAAATGTCTTTTAGTAATTTTATTTTGCAAATCCATGAATATAATTCTGAAAATCAGAAATTAAAACAACACATTGTCTTAAATATATATCTTTAATTGTTTTTTGGATTATGAAATTAATGTATTTTAGTATTACTATTTTTGCATTTTATTTATTTCCAAACAAAGATAACTTCAAGGTCAAAATTTTAAGCAAAACAGGAATCATTTAACAATAGTTCCCCAATTCTTTTAGACATTTTATATTTAAAAACAACAAACAACAAATAAAAAACTTTTTGACAAATCCTACCTATACAGAGAAAGACACAATTATGATCAAAGAGCTTTAATTAAATTGCCAATAAGAAATTAACACACACTGACAAGTGTCTTCACATTGCATAGATAAGAAAGACATGATCATTAATTGGTTATTGAACACGTCACCAGTTAAGATTATGTTCAAATTTACATTTAAATACACAGAACATTGACACATAAAATTGCTGTCCGGTTTTCAGAGGATTTTAATGCATGTTTATCATTAGAAACCAAGGAAAATCGTCCGGTTTTCGGAATTCAGAGGTTCCGGTATTCAGAGGATTTTTTTTTCAATGACAATATAAGGAGAAAATACGGGACTTTTAAAAATGGTTCGGTTTTCAGAGGATTCCGGTTTTCAGAGGGTCCGGTTTTCAGAGTTTATACTATTGACATGTTAGGTTATAAATACGAGCTATTCGACAGTATTTTTAAAGCTTTCAAGCTTTTTAAATTATATTTTTAAACAAGTCGTTGAAATAAATTTATATATTGAACAAATATCTTTTTTACACAAATAGCTATGGATGGTATTTAATGTTTAAGGAATAACGATTTCAATATGAAAGGTACACGCATAATAAATAATTGACTGGTTGTTTGTTTTCATTGCAGATGCAACGTTGATTCTACGAGATTTACATTGATATATGTTCTGTTATCACTAGAATACTGTAAAACACAATTACAACAATTCATTTTGTACAATTAAAAACATTTTAATACATGTACTTCATAATGACTATTACTTAAGGCAATCCCACCGATGATATCATTTATATATTGTCTATATTCAAGTTAACTATACATGTGTGATGTTTTTTTATGTTTCATTCCTGAAAATTGTAGCTGTATTTTGAACCTTTGAATTAAGATAAACTCTTTTGTATAGCGTTTGTTCGATTTGCTTATCATTGTAATCTGTTTCATAGGGCCATACAAACATGTTGAAACTGTAAACAACACTTGATATGATCTCACTGAAATATTTTAACATGATGCAACTGGAAATATTTTTTCGATATATATATATATATATATATATATATATATATATATATATATATATATATATATATATATATATATATATATATATATATATATATATGTTCTAATCAATAGTTTGTGGGTAAAATTCCAGATTATTTGCACAATCCTTTTTTAAATTACCGCAATAGTAATTTTAATTTTGAAGAAATGACATAATATTAAAAAAAAACACTGGAAATATTTTTTCGATATATATATATATATATATATATATATATATATATATATATATATATATATATATATATATATATATATATATATATATATATATATATATATATATATATATATATATATATGTTCTAATCAATAGTTTGTGGGTAAAATTCCAGATTATTTGCACAATCCTTTTTTAAATTACCGCAATAGTAATTTTAATTTTGAAGAAATGACATAATATTAAAAAAAAACACTGATGTTTTTTCTTCATTCAAACAGGACTAAGAATAACATCAAAGTACGATTTCCAAAATATTTCTTCCCTTAATATTTTGCAAAATATTCCGTTTTAAGTATTACAGCCGGCCAATGTAAGAAATTCAAATTTCATTTGTAGGCTTAAGGACGTCATTACATATATTTGCACACTAGTATTCAATTTAAATTTGAATATTTTATAAATCTATCATGTCAAATCGATTATTTGAGTAATACCGTAGAATATAATTGATAAACAATTAAACGTACAATGACAGAAATGGGCCACAAAGCTTAATTCATAGCCATTTCAGTAGAAATTTTTGTTACCGGAAGTCAGTTTCTATAATGCCGGAAGTGAGTTTCTTTGTTAACACCCGGAATGATTTGATATACCCATGGTATAAAAAAATACGTGTATTAAGTAGTATAGAGGCATGCTCTATATTTGTTACATGTCAACAGTTATTCGATGATTTCAAGTGTGTTGAAAGTTGTTCGTCAATATATTTTGAAAAAAGTTGAAAGTCTAGGTATCACACGAATATTCCTAACTTAAAGGATGTTTGATAATAAGCCAATTTCTTGTTCTTATCACCTTCAGCGAAATACTAATTTAGAATATAAAATATATAACGTTTACCACAAACTATGAAATTATTTTTGGAAAATCAAATTCAAGGCAAATGAAGTACCTTAAAATAATAATTTGAAGTCACGACCACGGAGTACTCTGAAGCTTTTACTAGGTGAAAAGGCAACACAAAAACCCTTTATTCTAGTTTATTTTTCTATGTCAAGCGCTCAATCATTCTTTGTGAACAAGCGCCACATTTCATTGTAGGTCATTTTTTCCGTCGCCGCTGATGTATAAATCATATGGTGGTTTTAGTCTGTCACCTGCAAGTATGATGCCGAAGTTTACAAAAATTAACAACAACAAAAAAAAAAGGAAAAAAAAGAAAAAGAAAAAAACAACAACAAAAAACAAAACGCAGTTCTTTATGAACACACATCGGATACAAATACATGGTGATCGTTTTTTTGTTTTTTTTTATGCATCATTCTTAAGCCGGTGCTACGGTGTGTGAAATGTAACTTTTATTTTTCACATCCGCCCATGAGCTAGTTTAATCCATTTGAGCCTTGAACATCTTCAATTTTATTTGTCGGGATTATTTTTTTTCTACCTGCTTTACCTAGTTGATTTCGTAATTATCATTCATAAATTGACGCACGCACGGACTTAAATTCTTCCTGTTTAAATCGACCAACCAATCCAAAATGTCAATATAAAAAGACCTGTCTGTGTTAAATCTCGATTAAATGTCAGTAAATTTGAAATTATCACATTCTGAAACGGAGTTAGTGCTTTTATCTTTGACATTATGAGTATGAGACTAAACAATATACCGTATTAAGCGAAGCATATTAAGAGCTTTGCAATGGAATATTGAAAGCGCCAGGATTATTTTCTCTTTTTGATCGACGTAAATTGACAATCTAATTAGCTATTTATAGAAATACCGTTCTTTTTAGGACAGGTGTGCGCATTACTACAAGACGTTTGTAAAACAACAAGTACAACAACAGGTGCAGCAACAACAATTACATACATTATAAAGCATCATTTTTATCTGTAACGTTATTGACAAGCAATTATACACCATCTGAAATAAAAAATGTTAAATTCTTAATGCACAAAATCAACAGAGACACCTTTTGCTTTTTCCTTTAAATAGTCAAATAAGTTATAAGATTATGTAACTTTTGAATTATTTTCAACTGGCGGGGAAAAGGTGCAATTGATGAACACAATGGATATCTTAAAGAATGTTGCGTTACTCATCGTTTTAGCCAAAACAAAGAAAGTAAATACATTTGGCAATTTAATTCAATTGTTGTTTGTTTTTCTTTTTGTTTGAATTTTTCTTTTTTTTCCGATTTTTGTTTTTGGTGCCTCTTGTTGCTGTTTTTTGTTTGTTTGCTTTTATTCTCTTTCTTTGATGGGGGTCTTACAAAAAACAAAACAAAAAAACCAACAGATTAAAGCTCATTCACTAAAGCCTGACTAATTAAATCACTAGAAAAATAAAAACATCATTTAGATAAGAATGTGAAAGAGTACAAACAATCAAACATTGTTTGATCATCCTAAATTATTGATACATTGATACAAATTCACTAGACACATCAAAAGTAAGAAGGACATTGATAACATGATTTCACAACTGAATTTGAAGTAAATTTTCTTGATTTCGCAAGTTAATTTAAAGTAAGTTCAATCCAAATGTCATTTATTATACGAATGAATTTTTACTTCATTATTTTGATTTCAAGAAGACAGAATTGGAAATAAGATATATGACTACTGTTTTATATTATATTTAAATTCTACTTTAAATAAAGATATTTTATCATAATAATTACTTTTGATATTATTATCATTATTATTATAATTTTATCATTATTATCACTATTATCACCAGTATCATCATCTTTATTATTATTATTATAATTGTTATATTATTATTATTATTATTATTATTATTATTATTATTATTATTATCATAAGCTCTTGTATCTGTTATGCCATGCCTTTTAATATT
>NW_026856444.1:0-20937 GCF_026571515.1 Ruditapes philippinarum
CTCAGCTCATTTATTTAAATCTGGATGCGTTATTAAACTTAAAGTGTAACTTGTACGTTTTAAATTCATGGGACTTCAAGCACCTAAAAGGCGCTCCACTAACGTCCAAAAAGCCTTTAAACATACACAGTGGAGTTAACAGCAGTAAGAAAAACCAAATCGATTTCCTATTTTTAGTTGGGTTTTCTGTCGCACCAACACATTATAAATCATATGTCGACTTTCCAACTTCATTGATGGAGGAAGAAATAAGGTGACCCTTTCTACATAATTTCAGGAAAAAACAGGCACCTTAGAAGAACTACAGTAAGTCAGCTTGATCATTTTCTGAAGATCGGAGTACGCTAACTCAGCCTGAATCAACAGCTGTGAGACGCAAAGAGTTTGAAGTCAACGACCTTAACCACTCGGTCACAGCCGGCCTAAATTCATTTATCTGAATGCTATCATTATCAATATTATTATTTGTTTTCAACTTAAAGGTCCATTATGCCCCAGCAATGCATTTGCCTTTATTTCTCAAAAGCTTCTTGTTATTTTTTTTTGTTTTCTGTTATTGTTTCCATAAAAAATGCTCGTTTACAAATTATCTGAACCATCTTTTGCTTCTTATGCATTTTGTTGTTTAATACATTTATGTAGTGATTCGGTATTTTTATGTTATTCTACATTGTTTACATTTTGCTACCTTTAAGACAAATAACTTTAACATTCAGATCTACTTAATTCAGGTGATCAGCATCTAACATGCACTAAAACCATTATTTCAACTTTATTGGACTTAATTGAACGCCTCCCTTCTGTGTTGATCTTGTTTTTCATATTATATTTCATAACAACAGTAGGTATCAAATGATGTGTGGCAGTTGTAAAAATTTGCCCCATACCTCAATATAGTATTGTCATATTTCTTGTCCTTCGGGATCATTGATTCCAGCTCTAAAATTGAATACCGCTCAAGCCGGTGCTACTAGGCGTAAGGGATGCTCCACCTTTTTATTATCCCTCAAGTACAGACTCAATCAAACCGAGTCTGCAATTTTCGTATAACTTTGTTATGATTCATGCTTCCGAGGGATCACTCTTTCTCCAGATTTTTATAAAACTAATGTTATAAAATAAAACAATGAACACATGAGCCGTGTCACGACAAAACCAACATAATGGGTTTGCGACCAGCATAGATCCATGATGTTCGCTTACAAACTCTATAACGAGTAGAGAAACTGATAGCGAACAGCATTGATCCTGATCAGACTGCGCGGATGCGCAGGCTGGTCTGGATCCATGCTGGTCGCAAACCCATTATGTTGGTTTTGTCGTGACACGGCTCACATAATTATTCGTTTCTTAAGCCTACTGTTCCTCTTACTTTTTAACAGCTTCATATAAAAAACCCATCTTACACAAGTAAACTGAACACAACTTTAGTGACCTGTACCTAATTAAGGCGTTTTCAATGTTCTATGACGTGAAATAAACGAAAACAAAGACTTAAGTTGTTGATAGTTTCGTTTATAAAAGTAAACACACGTGACACCGGTGCAGCGTGAGCCCAAAGAGCGGATAACTGCTACAGATAATTTATAAGGTCACAAAAAATCGAAGTTTGTTGAGAGAGATAATTAATTATTAAAAGCGTTATTTGTGTTGTCTTGTGTATTCTTAAAGGAAAATTAATGACCTTTTTTCTATATAATGTATATAAATCTAAGACGGCAGTGAATATAAGTCAACTTTTATATCAGTAAAATATAGATAATTGACATTAATAAAATCTCTATAATCATTCTTTTATTTAAACGTTTAATTGAATACTTATATAGCCGGGTGCAAGGGAGCGTAAGAGATGTTGCCCATTTAATTGTCTATAATAAAAACAAGTTGCAGATTTTCACTTATCTCATGTTTTTAGTTTTACCCGAGGGACCCCCGCCCCTTTTTCAAACTCTTAAAACACACAATTTTGTGTTGCACCAATGTTAGGGTAAAACAAACTATAAAATTGTATGCTCTTTTTCTTCTACTACTTAGCATTGTCATTAATATTCAAATTTACATACTGATTTATGCAGTTACAGTAGGGTGAACGTTTCAGTTTACACGCAAAACGCACGTTCCGGAAAAAACGCACGCACGTTACACGCTATACGAACGCACGTTACACGCACGCTAAACGAAACGAAATACGCAGACGCACGCAAAACGATATACGCTAAACGAAATACGCTAAACGATATACGCACGCTAAAACGCACGCTAAATAGAAACGTTTCTAAACGTTTAATAAAATATCCTTATCATATATATTTTTTTAATAACTTTAACTAGATCGTTTAGCGATTGATAAAATGATAGCTAGACATTCATGTATTTTAAACGGGTTTATGTTAACTAACTTATCGTATATGTCCCAGGTTATAGCTGTAATGATAACAATCCGCGAATGCACTCAACCTGGCACAACATTATTTTTGTCTGGCAGCCTCAACAAATGATTTTAAATTATAAGACATTATGCGCTAATACGTGTAGATCATCTATTAAAAATAATTTAACGGGAATACTTTGCTTTTGCCCAGGAATCTCTTAGATAGACGATTATTACGTCGACACCGCTTCTGGCGTAAACAAAATAAAACGAATGGTAGAAACTTTAGCAAATCAGCGATCAAATTATCAAGTCATTTACATAGAAGCGAACGGAATTAATATATGACCTTTTTAAACGAAGGAAAACATACATTGCAGACTGTCAGTCCAACATTTTTTCAAGACAAGGGCTAAATCTATATGTTTCAGGACTTTACACCTCCTGGACGTTTCGGCCCTGAACGTTTCGGCCGGAAAACCTTCGTCTTTATGGCACCTTTTTTTTTAAATTCGATAAATATATAAAATAAATACCATGCATTATGGGTTATAATTTAATATATATAATATATAAACATACTTGCAAACATGATTGATATAAAGAAATTTTCGTTGATAATACGTATATAATGAAATTTCCCTGGAAAATTAATCATTATTTATTTGATATTTTATATCAGTTCTGAAAGAATTATCAGCTGTAAAACTACATGCATATTCATGTTTTTTTTTGTTATCAAAAAATAAATTCCATAAAAAGATATTGATTAAGATATGTTTTTATATAACAGATAAGAACGATTATAGAAGTGTGAAAAAAAATGAATAAAGCTTATCTATTTAAATTATTATAACCACTGGTTTATAAATTAAAACCCTTATTTACAATTATAATGGTGATGTCTCCACTCAAGCCTAATGAAATTTAATGAATAAGAGTATTATATTAAGAATAAATTTCTATTTTGGGTCTGAAACTGTAAGTGAGAAAAAAATGAGGAAAATGAAGAAACCTGTCAACCTCATGCAACTACATAAGTGCAAGGAGGGGAGGAGTGTTGGACTCCAATAATTTGTAAATCATGTGTAAACTGTAAAGTATATGGATTTACCAAAAGAGCGGCGCATCAGAAAATAGGTTTCATAGTAAATTGAAATTTATTGATATTATATGCACTAATAATATGTTATAAATGCTATATTATTATTAAGGAACATTAAATGCCTAATAATTTCCTTTTTTGTTACAATCACAAGTTAAAAAAGAAAGGTGCTGCCTCAACAGGACTTTAACCCGGGACCCTCGGAATACCATTCTGCCACTCAACCGACTGAACTATATTGTATTAGGCTACTTACGCATCATGATCTCCCTTTATATTGAACAGTTTGGCACCATTACCATTACATATTCCCCTGCTTTATAAGAATTCATTCTTTACAGTGAACAAAGTGAAATAGGACTTTGAGTTGTATACCATCCATCACAGTCCCCTTTGGATTAGGTGATGGTATGAAACGTCAAGGCCAATTTCACATTGTTTTATTACTAACTGTTGGGAGTCAAGTGTCAAAGGGTGAAAAAATATGCAGCCTTACTGGGACTTGAGCCAGGGACCCCTTGAATACCGTGTCGAAGCTGACTACCGACTAAGCTATCAGTCCGCTTGCACATCCCCTCCCCTCAATAATGAACAGTTCTGAGCTGTGACTTTACTATAAAGAAATGAAAAAATCAGTTTTTTTTTCTGATTCCATATAATTAGGTAAAATTGCCCCCATTTAATGTATTTGCTTGAACAGTTAGGCATCATAGAAAATTTACCTTATCTTTCTTCATTGTCAATGTAATTTTATGGGGTTTTCTTATTTTAGTCAATTAGATGTAGTAGTTACTTGATAGTATAACATTATTTGTCTTTACTTACTTTGTTTCAGTGACCAGAAGGTTAAAACTAGGTCAACTTACCCAAATTTTCAATGATTTAGTGTGGAAAAGTTATTAATAAGGCATTATAGAAAATTAGCCATTATTTCTTAATTTTCAATGCAATTTGTTGGGAGTTTCTTATATAAGTCAATTTGATGTAGGTTTTACTAATTATAATAATACTATGTTGCTTAACTAACTTTGATTCATTTACCATGAGGTTATAATCAGGTAATAGTACTCCAATATTTAATGAATTAGAGTGTAAGCTTGGGTAGTTATACATCATAGGAAATAAGCCATAATTTTTTTAATATTCAATGTTATTTATTGAGATATTCTTATTTTAATCAATTAGATATGTTTGTTAATTAATACAATAAATTTATGCGGCACTTATAACTCTGTTTCATTTCCTAGGCTGTTAAAATAAGGTAAAATTCCCCATTTTGTAGTGAATAAGTGTACTATCTTAAGACAGTAAGGCATTATAGGAAATTTGCAATAATTCTTATATTTTGTAATGAAATTTGGTGGGACTTCCTTAGTTTAGTCAATTAGATATGTTTGTTAATTAATATGATAGATTAATGTTCCACTTATAGCTTTGTTTAATTTCCAAGGCTATTATAATTAGGTAAAATTTTCATATTTTGTAGTGATTTAGTGTATTATCTTGGACTTTTAGGCATCTTAGGGGATTTGCCATAATTCTCATATTTTGTAATGAAATTTGTTAGGACTACCTTATTTTAGTCAATTAAATATGTTTGTTAATTAATATAATAGATTTATGTTATATAAACAACTCTGTATCATTTCTTGAGAGGTTAAGTTTAAGGTAAAATTACCCGGTGTATCGACATGTTATGTGGCACTGCTTTCTTTAATAGTTGGGGTCCATATGGACTTTACTATAACATTTATATTTTACATGGAAAATTATTGAAATCTTCTTTTTTAAGTCATCTAATTAAAGCTTTTAATTAATAAAGTTTATTTGGATTGAGTTATCAATTACATTACTTTTCATAGGGATCTTGTATTATGCTCTTTTTTAATGAACTGACCTACCTATGAAGCATAAAATTGATATTGTAGGAAAATCAAAATTACAATCAATTGAAATTGTACAGGTCCCAAGAGATATAAGTATGCAAAATGGGTTTTTGTAAATTTATATAAATACATAGGTGTTATTTAAGTATATTATAGTTAGAATTTTATCAGTTAATATGTGGTTTATAACTTACTTAAGGGATTAGTTAAACAAGTGACTTGGGACTACAGCATACCTAGCTTCCTAGCTGAGAAAAATCTTCAAAGAATTATATGGTTATATATAGACAGGTTATATACTTTTAAGTTAGCAAAGGGTGACACAGGCTCATCTTGGGTATCTCAAAGGGGTATATTGTTAAGTAATGATTACGGATTGATAAACCTTAAAAGTGATTTTAGATAATATACAGAATAAAAATCAAGAGAGCTATATATGTTTATCAAAGTGGGTTATATTATGGACCTCATATAAGATTAAGATATATTTGAGCCGCGTCACAACAAAACCAACATAATGGGTTTGCGACCAGCATGGATCCAGGCCGCATCTGTTCGCTATCAGTGTCTCTACTTTTATACGGTTTGTAAGTGAACAGCATGGATCCTGATCAGACCGCGCGGATATGCAGGCTGGTCTGGATCCATGCTGGTCGCCAACCCACTATGTTGGTTTTGTCGTGACGCGGCTCATTTAACTTTTAACATGTAAACACTGAACTGGATCGGAAAGAAGGATTGACAATTTTATTAAGATTGCTAAAATAATAATTGTGACTGTTTTTTATTGTACATAATAGGAATATTGCTATATCATTGTATTCTTTTTGTTTGATTGGACTGGTTGAAATTCATAGAAATCCAGCCGGGGCGAATTTAATATAAAATAAGAATAATATTTGTTAACACATGGAAAAAGCATGCTTGATTAATATTTGACCAAACTGCATACCAAAAAGGCACGCAGTATTAATAGAACAATAAAAATGACAATCTCAATACTGTGGATTATTACACATTTAATAGAAACACAGAATTACAAAGGGAATACCTAATCAAGGTATCATTATTTAACAAAACATATATTTATTAAATATCACAAGTAAATACACTACAATCAATATGACTGTCTTGAAACAAAATAAAGGTCTTTAAAAGCCCAGGCCACATACAAAAATAGTAGTCTATGCCCTGATTATGAGCTGACAGATAGGGGAATTTTGTAAAGGATGGCTTAGTCTGTCTGTTGTGATGACATGTCTAAAAAGTACAACATGGTATATTTTAGCCACCATAGAATTTTCTTATCTGGAAAAAAATCTAGCTTTTTTTATTTGTACAAAAATATAGAAATAGCACAATGTATAATTAGTTAAGTGTTCACTATACATGTACAAATAATGAAACTATTAATAAATGTCGGTTCAGCTGCGGTACGGTATTTAGGTGGTAACGGGTTCGAGTCCATGTCAGGGTGCACTTTTTTCTCTTCCTGTGACTGACATACATTTGTATAGCCCAGCTAGAAATTAATTCACATTGCTAAGTAACCCTGGGAAATTCGAAGAAATATTTGCATACACAGTAGGTTTATAACTATTCAGTATTTAAACAAGTAAAAAGTGTAAGCGGCCGAATAGCTCAGAGGAACTCAAGAGCCGCGGAATGGTATTCCGAGTGTCAGGGGTTCGAGTCCCTGCCAGGCTGTTACATATCAATATAAATCTGTCAAGAAAAATAGGAAGGAACTGTCTAAAATAATTATCACCCTAAATAGGATTCGGACAGTCTTTGATGAAAAGTCAGAAGATGAACTTGTAAAGGTGGGTGGGGTGCTAGTCTGATTACCATCATTTGATGTCTGACGAACCTCATATCTAATATTTATTGGTACGCATATACACGTAAACACCTGTTTGCTGAATTGAATATGCTATTAATTAGTAATTAAATCTTATGCGTATGTAAAATAGGATTTAAACTTATTAATCTTCGGCGTAAAGCATGTTGAAATCTGACCAGTATTCACCGCGAGGTCACAAACTTTAAAACTTTAATGTAAATCTCACAATAATAATTCTTTATATAATATTTCTATTCCTTGACAGGGACACAAAACATCTTTAACATGTTTAAGAAACAAGAAATTTACATAATATATCTATCTAAGATATTCTTTTACTTCTCAATAGTAACAGACGCAAAACACGGTACTTAAACGCTTAGACGAACGCAGACGCACGCTAAACGTTTCTAGGAATAAGAAACGCACGCTTTCAGACGCACGATAAACGAAAAACGATACACGGAAAACGATAAACGTTAAACGCTTGTAAACGATGCACGCTTGAGAAAGCGTTTCAGCAAACGCACGTTGCACGCTATACGCACGCACGTTACACGAAAAACGGACGCACGAAAAACGCTATTTTTGACAACCGAAACGTTCACCCTACTGTACATGTATAATAATGAATCTGAAAAGCAAACCTAGCACCTGTTACTGAAGTTAAAATCGGAGGTCGCACTCGTTGTATTTCTAATTGAAGCACAGGAAACTCCTCATTGTTGTCATATAGTTTCTGACAATAATATAAACTTGATTACTTCATCAGGTATGAAGAACTGGTGCAGGTGTTCACGACTGAATCAAAATGTTAATCAACCACTTGACAGTCTTATGTCACATGGTATACAACAATATATAGTACAAAACAAGACTTCACGCTGTAAAGTTTGTTAACACTAAATCTTGTGCCAAGCACTTCAGTTCATTATTGTTCGCTACAATCGTCCGTGTGGTCTAAAATATGGCCAAAGTTTCAGGATACACAAGCGGTCTATAGTAGCCAGAGGGAGAGATTTACCGCGGCTTAATATGTATTTACACAACATTTCACATCCCCTATCAATTAGCATTCAGTGTGAAAACGACCTATAAGTCTAAGGCTAGATGTCCAGCGACTGAAAGGTGACCACTGGCTTTAACAAAAGAAGCCGGTCAAATATAAATAAGAAGGGTGATAAAGCTTATCATGCGAATTCTTAGGATGATGCCAATAGCCAAAAGTTCAACTAAACACACCGTTTAATTTGCTTGTAAATGAACAAATATAGTGGCCATAAGTTTGTACTCTGACGAATACCAAATTTTGATTGAAAGGCTTCGTGTTCATTTTTTCATATAAACACTTATCCAAAATGAAAAGAATAAAAGCACTTTTCAAAAAAGTATATTGTTTTGAATGAGTCCGAAATATTCGTATTCAAAACACTGCAGTCAAACATACGTTTTTTTCCTCGGGAGATATTATTATCTATACATTTAATATCATTTATAATGTCATAATATTAATTAAGATGTCAATGAAATTAGGAATCAGAGCTTATTTCAAGTAAGAATGACTGTTAAGAATTAACTGAAAATTTGTTTGTAATTGAAATTAATATTTGTACTTTGACACAGGCTTCTTTTTCCCCCTCATATAATACCACTCTACTTTTCACAAATGCAAATGATAACCGATTCACGATTTCAATCTATATTGTTAAGATGATCATCTTTTTAAAACTCATTTCAATAGAACCTTTTATGATACGCCGGAGAGATTTGCAGTCGGACTGAAGTACCAATTAGACTTAAACGTCGGCCATATTGAAAGAAAGTCAAGATCTATAAACGCTTTGCCAATCAAGGAGCTTTACATCTTACTCATTAAACGCTTTAAAGTTAATACTTGACAAATCCTGAAGAAATTCGATATGACGTGTTTTAAAGGACTTTTGATTTTCTGATTTTGTGAAATATTTAATAAAAATACGATAGGATCTTGGTGAAAGATCACCTCTTAAGGCATGTCTGGCTTTCTAATTAATGTAATGCGATACATGCAGGTATTTATGCTCATCAAGAATACCGTCGCTGTCAGCTTTAATTTAGTTTAATGTTATAATGTTTATTAAATACACAAAACCATGCTAATTGTGTATAACGAATTGAGTAAAACTATTAAAATAAAATGAAATGAAAGGTTATTTAAAATGGCGGCTTAAAGTGCATTATGTAATCAACGCCTTGTACATAGAAACAGCCATCTATGGTGTGACATATTTAACGTTAAAAACTTGTATATTAATATACAAGCATAATGTCATTTTGCAGTATACCCGGTATTGTACTTATATCAATTTTAAAGCCCTACACCGTACAAAGTATCATTTAGTAAAACAGGCTTTGAAATCACCCGTATGCGCCAACCCCTACGAAGATGATATGATAAGTTTCCATATAGAAAATGGCTTAAACATATATGAATTATATTTGCGATGCGTTGTCTTGTTTAAATGGAAAGTTGTTGTATAAGCCCAGACTGATCAAATGACCTAGACGTCAAGTTGGACAGACATAACATTGCCAGAAATGATTTTTGTAACACTGACAGTGTCACTAAAAGGACGGTAGGTAAACTTTCAGCTGATGGTTGACCGGCACATGAAAGGTGAAAAATATTAGTTAAATTCAAAGCTTTTTATCAGGCATACCAATTAGATCCGTGAACTATCTAACTTTAAGGCACTTATACGCCACTACATATCAAGCGGGTAATCTCACCGCATTCACAAACAAAACCACTGTGATAACAACAGAAGAAGAGCATCATTGACCGAATGCGATTTTTAATCTCTTGATGCCGAAATAATAGAAGACCTATCTCATTATTTTAACCCTATTGTGAAGTGCGTAAACCATATTTTTATTGTCAGTCCCTTTTAAGGACTATAAGAAATATTCGCTTTTGGCGATGCTACTGAACTGTATAATAAGCGTTCGGTGCATCCCAGGGGAGCATTATATCTGACTTTGATCCCCAACAATTACATAGGCATTTTTTTCACAAATTAATATAGCAAAGCCGGTCAAGTCTTTTGGTGGATAAGTTCATCAATTAATGCGATATAGATCGGAATGCGTATTTAAAATGATGGAGATAAAAAAAAGTTTAATCCGAAAAGAAACGGTACATCTTTGCTCTATAATTATGACATAAAGTAGGCTTAATTTAAGAAATATATATAACACAATGGCTACTAAGTTCTTTGATTTCAGGCACATTGTTATCACTCAACTTGTAAGATATGGGAATTACTAAACTCTTTACATTAACATCAAAAGAAACTTCTCAGAAGAAGTATTATTCATTTTCTTGAATTGTATGTATGAATAATAAAAAGATTTCTTTGCATAATTTTGTTCAATTTTTTCCGCATCGTCAACATTTAACATTTGTAGAAAAGCTTTTAATTTCAATTAGCAAAATATTTTACTGTTGGTAATCATTTCCTGACTGGGCGAGATAAGATTAGCTACAATCTGATAAAAAAGATAATATTTTATTTTCATTATTATAATATTGTTTTTGGAAATATATAAAATCATTTGTTTTAAAGTATGTTGCCGATATAATAATAATAATAATAATAATAATAATAATAATAATAATAATAATAATAATGAAAATTATAATAATAATAATGATAATGATAATTGTAATAATAATGATAATATAATGATGTTATTATATTTATGACATACAACATGTAATACTATTAAAAATAATGCTCCTGATAATTATAATAAAAGTAATGATAAAAAATATTTCTTTTTTTCTGTTACAACACGTCTATTGCATATTTTGCACTTCATAATAAAATAAACTATGCAGTGTATGTTCATTATTATTCTGATTACTGTCAAAATATTTGTTTTTTTGTGTACAAGGTATAGTTTCTTTTCTATAGTTGATAAATTACATTTTGTGAGGTTTCTGTTACTCGCAAAACAATCAATTTGTGATAGCTGTAAATAATACAGTGCTAGTGTCTATTTTACCGATTAACTTTCTAGTTATTAAATATGTTTTAACAATTAAGAAATCTTTAAAGTGTATAAAACGGTATATTTGTTTAAATTTAAAAAATAATACTTCCAAAATGATTTTATGTAATATATAAGGCAATAAATTGTCTTAAAAGTAAATTGGGACAAGCACGAAATCATTGCTTAACAGATAAACCCTATTTTAGATACAGTAGTTGTTTTGTTTACATTACAATTATATTCATGTGTGGTAAATACCAAAGACATTCTAGTATATTACGATTCTTTTAAGAATCGACCATAAGATTATGGGACCAATATGATTTTACGATTTTACTTTATAAAAGACCATTAGATATAGCCTGATACTTTTTACGAGTATAGTTTATGCTAACGACCTGAAGGAAATAGTTCTCATCTTTTCATATTTGCTTTTTTAACTTTTTTTTTGAGATATGAAAGATTTCTTTATTTCACAGCTGACTTATGAATAGATTGTTAAAAACAAAACGAAAATTCTTTACTGTTTTACTGGTACACACTATAAATTTTTCCTTTTGAAGTCAAAATTTACAACAGAGAGTATTTTTTTTTTGGTATGTTCATTCTGGACCAAAATTGCATGCTTTAACATATTGGTGTTCAATATCCATTACTTAAAACATAATGAGTAAATAAAGAAACACATTTATTGTTGGTAGCATTACGGTATCTAAACTGGAGCCAAAGAGACGAGTAAATTACGTGAAAAGGTAAAACACTTAAATGCAAAGTGCAACAAAACGTGTATAAAATGTATGGTAATTAAGCTGCTTTTAATATCTTTAAATGTCTTTGAAGTAAAGTACATATCATAACTCATTGGCACATTCATTTAGAATTCTTTGCAATGCAATCATTTTCATACATGTATATGAAAATAACTATTGTGATTTTCATATATGCTAAAAAACAAATGCATTTGTTCTCCTATTGAATTGTACATGTTAAATTAGGCCGTTATAAGACAACGTGATGTCCATTTCAACTTGCATTCTATTTAAATCATAGCTTTATCATACTTTACACACAAGAAAGGGTAAACTAAATTACAACTATTCATTTATTGATATTATACTTAAACGAATAAACTCAGTCTCTCAAACCTTTGAAGTATATACATTTCAGTCTAACAGTATTGTATACATTTTAGTCATGTTAGTAAAACAATTTCATCTTTTTTTCTCTTAATTCAGTATTTCGCAATTCCGACCAGTCCGACCAATCTTTGAATGTTCACTAACAAAAGGAAGAAAGCTACTGAATCATACACACATTTCATCAACAGGAATTGGAAATTTAAATGCGTTTTTGCCAGCATCTAATCTCACGAAAGAAACCGAGCCGTCGTGTCCCTCATGCTCTACAATTCGTATCTGACTGATATGCTTAACATCTTCATACACAAACCTTTTCCACATATTGATAACTAACTTCCCTTTCCCCGTTTGTGTTTTATTTGTGTTTACAGGTGTTTGCCATTCTGCAGTTTTCCTTACTGTTTTGTCATGTTGATATTATCGTCTTATTGGAATATGATTAATTATTTTCACTTTGTTTTTGCTTGTTTGTTTGCCTGTATCTGTCTTACAGATATTGCTCGCAATATTATGGCGTTGTCATTGTTCTTACGTTTCCTTTTGATATTCCATCAACATGGTAATACTGCAATATTCCTTTTACTGGATAATGTTTTTATATTGAACTCATCAGCTTCCCTTCTCGCATTGATACATTTTTATCGAAACTAAACATACTTACCGGTGATGTGATACTCTTTACCCTATTCATGAAAATCATTTACTTCATTTCTTTGTTCTAAATTTAAATCTAGCAACCGCTTTCGTCGGATACAAATATCCCTTTCCCGTGACCCGTTTCAAATTAATTCAAGTTGGCATTTGTATAATTGATTTCTTGGTGATTACTCACAATTTAAAGGGAGACACAGGCAAAATTTTCATTTCTTAGTATTGAATTTTTTATTCCTAATTCTGTAAATGCCCCAAAAATGAATATATTAGACAGTCAAAGGAACAAAATTTTTCTCCATATAAAGAATTAAATGGTGGTTTCCTAACCTGACCCGCGTGGGTCAGGTTAGAGCGCTAGGATTTCACAATAGTTGTCACAGTGAACTATGGAAACGTTAAAGAACATGTCAAATGAATGATTTTGACTTGTTTAAATCATACAATATCCACAGTTTCGGTTAATGTAACTTCAAGGATTTGTTCAAGTCACCTGACTTGTTTTAAAACTATTTGGTGATTCTATTGGCATCTAAATTGTGTTCAACATATATAGATATATTTATGCTTCAAATCCAAAATATATAGAATTGAAACAGAAATTCATGCTGAAACTTTTAGAAATGTCATTTTAGCGCGAGTTGAGTACAAAAGATCATTTAAATATTTTTGTCATTATTTTGCCTGAATATTCCTTTAAAATGCTGTTTTATTGCGATATTGGAAACTTGATCCCCCTGTTCAGTAATATACCTTCTTAAATTCATTATTCATGGCCTTTTCAACATCCTGTTCCAAAATATGTTCGAAAATTGTCTAAAACAAATGAATAAAAATGCAGTTCACCATTTTACTAAAATATATTACACAAAGTAGATAGAGTGTTAATGCATTTGAGTTTAAATAAGCGCTCTTAGCCTCATCTGATGTCCCGCATGTGAAATTTTCTGCAAAATATTCTGGGGGAAATATTATTAACTTTTGATGTTACAAATTGTTTGAGGTCAACCATTTTCTTTGTTTTGTTGCATTGCCTTACTCATATAATATGCTGAGATTAATTTTTGGAACAGTTGTTTCGGAGATCTACCCCGACAGCTTTCATCTTATATTCAACTGTTCAAGATTAATAACACTGGGAGAGCTTCAACACATGTCATGTTCAACAGTATGTCCTTCAATTTCCTCTAAACGCATTCGGATTCAAAGAAACAGTTATGTCTTTTGATTGCCTATTTATATACATTTAAACGAATTAGAGAAAGTATCGTCGGTTTAAAGTTTTGAATCTATTAAGACAAACAGAAGTTGGTCACTTTGCAAATTGCAAAGGATGATTTTTCACTTGTCTCCAGTGTAGAACCCTTTACTGTCATTGAGCACTCTCTTCTGTAGAGGAATTGATAACTAGCACCAAATTATTGTTGTAAACTTTTTGTTAGAATTGAATAACTTGATTTTTCTCTTGTTTTCTCAACAATAGATGTTTCTTGCTTTTGTATTTTATCGCATTATCTTGTTGCACTTTCTTTGACTCTTCTGCATACACCCGTGTGCTTGTTTAATAGTGTTTCAAGATTTTATGTTTTATCAAATTCCCCGACAATATACTTGCTATTACCTTTTTTGTCATTTTTTTACAATTGTGATTTTTTGCGTCATTCATCTCACCTATTATAGCATTTCCCAAGAAGAGTGTTTGGAGTACTTATTTAGATATTTTACTAAGGTGAACACGAACTTCTTTAACATTGATTGCAACAAAATTCTTGGGTAGATAAGTCGTTCCGTTCAGTAGATACATCAGCATTCTTCTTCTTCAATGGTCGTTTCGGCTTATGACTCTTGATTTTGCCATTTTAGATTTTGAATTTGTCGATACGCCCTAAAAATCGCCAAAATCTTGCAATAGAATTCAATATGAATCTCAATAATGAATGTGAAACATTCTGAATTGTCTATTTTTGTCCACTGTATTTGTATAGAAATACTACATGACAGTATGTATGAATTAAATTACCAAATTAAAAACTTTTATATGCGTTTGCTAGTATTTTATCGACTGGATACCGTTCGACATTATTCTTTGTTGTTAGCAGCAAGAGCTAATGTAATACTATTTATGATCATTTTTAATATTCACTTATTACTTATACAAGAACGTCGAATGTACTAAAAATAAATAAATATATTACATGTATTAATGAACAAACAAAACAAGAAGATGATAACTTGGACATACCAAAGAAACATGATTAAAAATGGTCAAGATCAGGATCAAAATTAATAATTTAAAATATATCCATTACTACTTTCATTGATTAAAAGGAAAAAGGAACTCCATTGAGGACAAAAGTCTAAAAACATACAATTTTATTTTCTTACATTAATCAACTTGGGCACTTGAAACAGAAAGATAAAGAAATATACTCAGAAGGTAATTGAAAGTCGTAGCTCGGTATGAGTGAAAAATGTTAAAACCTTTTTTGATGTTTGAGTCTTTTTAACAATAAATATTTATCCTGGAAAAATGATGTTAGCGAATGATCTGAAATTTTGCACACAAGGTGATGGTCTAGAATTATACAAAACGAAATCTTTATTTGCAGACCAGTCATGTAAAAAAAAAAAAAAAAAAAAAAAAAAAAAAAAAATAAGCCTCAGTGGAGTCCCTTTGATACTTAATATTGAATCTAAAATAGATCAGTTAAATAAATAATAAATAATTTACAGGATACGTGCGTTTATATTTTCGTCGAAATGTTGATTCTGATTCTTTTGTTTTATCAATTTTATTTTGATCAAACTGTTATTGTATTACCTTTCGTTTTTCTAATCTTTATCACTATTTTTTAAAAAATATTTTTAGGCAAACAAGTCGTGCAGATTTTGAAATTCAATTTGTACTACTAAAAAACATTCTAGCTAAGCAACTGTCTTTAATTGGGTATAAACAGTGGCAGGAACGAATACTTACATGTACAATGTGTACATGTGATATAGCTCATCATCTTAGGGCAATCATAATGTTTCGCTGATAACGGTAAATTCTACGCATTTGACTGAACTAACTTCTCTCTTCATTTATGGATCTTTGACGGCATAGTTCTTTGTTTGGAGCAAAAGCTCAATAGATGTTTTGGTGATTGTTACGGATCGTTTTACGGTCAGATTTGGAATAACTTTGCACTTGCAGTCCGTTTTGTATCAGCATTGTATGTTTTAAACACACCAGAACTCACGACGGAAATGTATCTACGAAGGGTCCATGAATACGGGCAAAAAATTCTAAAAACATTGAATTTCCAATGAATGTTGAAAAAAACCTTAAAGATTAACGCTGTAAAAGATTAACTTTTGCTTTCAAAGATTGGGGATATAGTGCACATATGGATCAGCGGAAATTCACATATTTTTGACCGATGGTCAATTCCATATGGAAGTCATTCCCCGTGAACATGTTAATCTCTTAGATTGCATCATATGTTACTTAAGAATGTTACCGATGACGCTCCATGAACAGGTACTTTTTCTTTTAAAACCAGTTCCTGACAGGGTGACCTGAGGTGCTTACATGGGGGTAATATTTAATGGCACATCAGCACCATAAGGAAAAAATCGTCATACTGTCCAAACAATGATACATTTTCGGTGTTGATTATAAAAAACCCATCAAAACACACTTTTTTATAGAGCTTTGGTCCATACTGCAGTAGAATTTCGTGTAAAGGGAGACAACCGATTTTTATGTTAAAGTAGTGTTGACGTAGTTTACCCGCTTGCAGTCAACCTACAATAAACACTGTCTAGTATTCAGCAACTTTGTAAAGTTGAAGACAGTACTATATATTGACGTAAACACATTTACTTTGCCTAAATACGATAAATATAGTAGTGGATTAACTGCATAAAACAAAACTGCACATTTTTTTCAGTGAACACAATCATAAACATTACACGCTGCCCAGTTATCACATTATGGGGTTAATTTATCCTGAATGATATCATGTCATGACACATTTTATAAGAAAATAAATCAAACTTCTTTTACTATATACAAAAGATAATTGTCTGGTAATAAAACTTTCTGGATGTGTTTAGGTAAGAGAAATATCTGGAAACCCTCAAAAGATTTTTACAACAACAAAAAGTCGCCGTCGACTATACTGTATTGAGTTTGTTTATAAGAGATAATGAATTGTTAATCATCACCCATGTCCGACCCCCCTACCTCCCCCTAAAAAAACGTAAAAGAAAAAAAACCACACACAAACAAACACCTCGCACCGACTTCATTTGTAATAAATGTTCGTAACTTAACGTATTGGATAAACTGTTCCTGAAGAAAATTAAAAATATTACAACCCATAAAAATATTATCGTATTTTTGTAATTTAAAACTATAAAGATCTTATAACTTTGAATTCCAACCTAATCGCTGTTACAATTTTGTTAAATACGCCATTTTCACTGTTTTGGTGGAAAACGTGTATATGTAGATATATTAACGCTAATAAAAGGCATGGGTTTGAGTTTTTAAAAAGTAGAACATCCTGATTTGGATCCCTCTTAATTTCATTTCATTATTAAATAACTTGTTCACAAGAATAAGTTCATTTCAATTTCCTTTGATATGCATGAAGAATATGACAAACGAAATGACAAAAGTTCTATCAAAGGAAAATAACTGCCCTAATCACACTGCCGAACATTTACCACTTACTTACTAAAATTATCATTTCATTACTTAAAATTCAGTATCTAGTAAGGTTATACCACAACTTCGTTAATCTAGTAATAGGCCTGCGTCTTCTAAACTATCAACAAGCCCTATCTATGTCTCTGGAAAGTTTTTTTTATTATAGAAATTTAGTGATATTTGGATAAAATAGATTTATATCATGCAGAAACAGTTATAAAATCGTTGGAATTATTGCATGCATCATAAAAAAGACTGATAACAACACAAACATATCTTTACTTCTTTTATTCTCTTCAATTTCAAAATACTTGGATACCAAAATAAGTTTAGATCTCAGATCTGCAGCAATAGTAATTGCCACAGACGGGTGTATGGTAGTGGTCGATGTACTCATGACTGAAACAAGTGTCTCTACACCATCCTCTATTGTTTGCACAACTGTGACTGTCGCTTGCTTCTTTGGATTCAAGGAGAATAATATTGTTTTTATTCAATATAACAAATTGAATAATATATAAATGAATATTAAATGAAATTTAAGAAAACGGGTACTAAATAAGGAAGAAGACAAATGAATGAATCCATCCACGAACGAAGTTAAGTAGTTAACATAAAAATATAAAGGATACAGGTCTTGCTGACGGAATATTTGTAGAGTTCCGCTGCGCCGTAAGCTGCAATGAGCGCCGCCCATACCCACGGCGAAACAGTTGCACCGGCATAAACGGGAATAGCAGCGACACCAAATCGTTTCTGGTTGTTAGTTTCTTTTTCCTGTTCCACCTTGTTAATACATAGTGCTGGAGTTGTCCCAGTTAGAAGGATAATGTAAAAGATGCAATAGAGTGTGCCTCTCTCCATTTTGTTGTTTTTTCTTTTTCATTAAAATGAAACGAAAAGTGTTTTATGATAAGATCTAAGAATTTTACGACAAGAAAAGTATAGCACTGTAAAGTATAGGAAAATATTGCAATGCCCCTTGTTTCTATAATGTAGTACTAGTATTAAGCATTAGTTATCTGGCAACACGCCCGTTTAACTAACAACGAGTGAAAAATGTCCATCGGTAAAAATGTTGTGAGCAACTTCCGTTCCTCGTTGTGAGCACCCATTTATGACGTGTGACACGATAAACCAGGTGAGTTTTTCATAATTTTTGAAGATTACAGACATTTATGTAAAAATATCGGAATGCAGTTAGCTAGCGATGTGTTTTCTGAGTATGCACATGTAAAGATATTACCTGTTGGTGGACAATTTGATGGAAATACCGTGCGACGCAGTCACTCGGGGTAGCTGGAAAACTGGAGACAACTTCTCTTTGGACCTAATTTAACATTGAAAACGTCGATTCTGGTGACATTTTGTGCATTCTAACCTAAAACAGATGCCAACAAGTCTTCAGCGTAAATTATTATCTGAAAGTCTTCATAGAAACAAAGATATACTCTTTTTTGCTTTGATCCTCGTTGTGAGCACCATAACCTCGTTGTGAGCAAGACAAGCGCAGTGCTTGTCTGGTTTTAATATGTAATTCAAATGGCAAGAATACAATTTTCAATCTACCAAAACCAATCAAAACGTTTTTGTATAATAGTTTTTCTTTGAAATAGTTCTTCCTTTTTCTTTTTTTGAAAATTATTCTCATATTCACAAGTCATCAGATTAACAGAAGAACTAATCAGTGGAGGTAAATCAGGTATTTTATTTCGTATACTCTAGTGTGGCACGAGTGAACATCACGGGGTGTTTATGAATATTTCAACAATTTCACAATCTGTGTGATACACACATACATGTGTTTATCCTGAGCTGAAGACTGACCAAGTTATGTAAAACAAGAACTATCACTGTAAGTTGACAATGCCCCTGAAGTGGTGCTTTGTCCTTTGATTTATGGACCAGATAGATTATTTGTTTTTGGACAATTAGATCTTCGATGTGAAGGTAATTCAAGGTCAAGGTGAAATAAATATAGGTCAGTTGGAAGGTCTTGTCTAAAGGGGCATTGTGTCCAAATATGAATTAATTCCACTTACTTATAAAGAAGTTATGACCAATGTTAGAGTTTTTGGATGTTCTAGAAGGTCATTCAGGGTACAAGGTAAAAAGATACAGATCAGTTTGAAGGTCTTGCCTAAAGGGGTGTTGTTTCAAAATATGAGTACAATTCGTATACTAATAAGGAAGTTATGACCAATTTTTAAGTTTTTGGACAATTTGACCTTCAAGGTGAAGGTCATTCAGGGGTCAAGGTCAAACGAATATAGGATAGTTGAAAGGCCTTGTCCAAAGTTGTGTTGTGCCTAAACATTATGCCAGGACATTATGGCCAATCTTATATGTTTTCGGACAATTTGACCTTCAAGGTAAAGGCCATTCAGGGGTCAAGGTAAAAAAATACAGGTCCGTAGGAAGGTCTTGTGCTAAGGGATGTTGTGTTCAAATATGAATCAAATCCGTTTACTAATAAGGAAGTTATGGCCAATGTTAAAGTTTTCGGACAGATTGACGGACTGACAGACGGACAGTTCAAAACTAATATGCCTCCCTTTGGGGTATGCACAACGACTTCCAAAGCAATGCTGCTGTGCAAAAACGTTTTAATTGTTGTGGAAGATTGAAAATTATATTTTCACCATCTGAATTCACGTAGGGCACAAAATGGGCGCAATTTAATGAAACACTTGCCATTTGTTACAAGCGTAACACTAAGTAACACCTACGTAACGCATGTAAATTCAGTAACATTTGTAACAAGTTTGTTCCTTAAATTTCTTATCTGTGAAATTTTCATTTCACTCAAAACTCTCGTAACATTTGTAACAATGCTGTAACAACTATGTAACAACCTAGTAACATCTATGTAACCATATTAACTCCGTTTTCTGGTCATTTTAGTGTTTTTGCTGTAACACTTTTAACAACCTGTAACATTTGTAACAATTATGTGTGAAATTTTCGTTTCACTCTCATCTCTCGAAACATTTGTAACAATGCTATAACAACTATGTAACAACCTTGTAACATCTATGTAACCTTATTCATTCCGTTTTCTGACCATTTTTAAGGCTTCTGCTGTAACACTTGTAACAACCTGTAACATTTGTAACAATTATCTGTGAAATTTTCATTTCACTCCAAACTCTCGTAACACTTGTAACAATGCTGTAACAACTATGTAACAACCTTGTAACATCTATGT